>NW_007377474.1:357240-478766 GCF_000475195.1 Diaphorina citri | reverse complement strand
ACCGCTCTTCCGATCTGTAGCGTTCTGGTGATCCTTCACCAAGTTAACCATTCATAATACATAATATCTAGCTCTCTAGCTGATATTCAACTGCGTGTAGGTAGGTAGACAGTTTGTAAAACAAAGAAAATAGGGAGACACAAAGTAAAACAATTTATAACTTCCTTTGGAGGTGTAGTACATATTTTCTTTGCAGGTAGGGTTACTACCCGAACAGGACTGAAAAATCCCCTGCAGTGGCAATCCAAACATTTTTGGAAATCTCGTGAAAACAGACCAACTTTTGTGTTGCCAAAAATAGAAAGGAAGAAGGAGAAGAAGGAGGGGGGGTGAGGAGTAGGAGAATAATAAGAAAACCCCTCTAGGTAGATAACTACCCTACTAACAAGTTTATTATGGTTTGAAAATCTTCTCAATATACCTCTATCTATGATTTTCTCAACTACCCACAAAACAAAGTTCGGGGATTTCCCCAATGAATTATTTATAATTCATTCTTCTAGCCCGGGAGGTAACTTTTGAGATTTCAGGATTTGTTTCTGTGTTGTGAAAACTCAATTTTACGCGTCTCTGACAAAGTATAGGTAATAAAATTAAATAATTCTATGCTTATTTCAATAATATTAACAGGTACCTACAGGAATTTCCTGTTGAATTGTCACCGAAAAGTTTTCCATCGATGTATTGGGCTACGTACAAACGTAACCTAAACTACTTACCTTCTAACCGCTAAAACATATATACATATCCTAAACCAGATCTAATGGAATAGGTAACCTAAACTAACCTTTGAACCTAACACAACCTGTAACCTAAACTACTTACCTTCTAACCGCTAAAACATATATGCATATCCTAAACCAGATCTAATGGAATAGGTAACCTAAACTAACCTCTAACCTTTGAACCTGACCCAACCTGTACAGTGACCTTACCTTATTCCAATCTAGAGTACCCTACAACCTTAATCTACCTTTGAACCTGACCTTAATCCAACCTGTCTGGAACTCGTCAACCTGTCACAAATCAAATGCAGCTCATCTTCCTTGTCTGAAACATTTCAAACTGTCTGACAGAACCAATTTTGAAAACCAAGGAAGAGGAAAATCGGAACACGAGAGAGAGAGAGAGAGAGAGAGAGAGAGAGAGAGAGAGAGAGAGTTGAGATATTGGGAAAATCCTGCAATGCTGCAGTGAGCACCAAAGTTGTGACATAATAACACAAAGAAACTGCATTTATATTTTATCTTTTTATCCATTTACAACTTTACAACATGATGTAGAATTACATTTATAATGCAAAATTTATCGGGACACTTTAATTTTTGGGGTAAAGGTACCGCCTCGGAGAAAAAGAGAAGAGGGGGAGCGAAAAGAAGAGAAAGAGGAATATAAAATAGAAAGAGAGAGAGAATTATTCTTGTGGAGGAGATAAACTAAAGAAAGAGCGAGAAGGAGAGGACGAAAAAGAAAAGAAGAAGAGGGAGGAAGAGACTGAGAGAGAACGAAACAGTGGAAGGGATAGATGGAAAGAAAATAAGAGAAAGAGAGAAACTGGCAGAGTGAGAAAGAGAGAGAGAGAGAGAGAGAGAGAGAGAGAGAGAAAGATAGAGAGAGAGAGAAAGATAGAGAGAGAGAAAAAGAGAGAGAGAGAGAGTCTGGATTGCTTTGATTGACAGGATGTAATATGAAGGATATACGGGATATAAGACCTATAATATGTACAGAGTACAGACGTTTAGAAGTACATGGATTAATGCAAATAACACATGTAGCTCAGGATAGGCAGGGCAGGGCAGGGATGGCCTAGGTAATGGGATAGGATATGGGTGTGACACTAATTCGGTTCTAATACGTCATATGGGTACATGAAGGAAACTCCAAAAGAGTCTCGAACTCAAGGGGAGAGGGAAGAAGAGAAAAGAGGACAAAGTGGGAGGAGAAAGGAAGAAGGAAATAGAAATGGACAACCAAATACGTGACGAGTACGTACACCTATAGTGGCGCGTGGGTACTAAGGGTATAATAAGCCCATAAGTATAATAAATAATAACACACACCCCTTTAGTAACAACTCGTGGCATGTATACCATTTACTAACTTATTTACTGTTACACCCAAAAGCTCCAAACTTCTGCAAGGGCAACAATAAACTTCTGCCAACGTCATCTGGAAACTAGAAATGCTTGCTCGGTTCGAACAATTTCTAATTAAATTTTGAGCACACAAAAACTTTTCTTTTTTCCCCTCACAGGAAAAACAGCACGAAACAGCAGAATGAACAGCATTTCATCTAGATTTCATATTTAATTTGAACGCCGGAAGTGTTGAAAGTTTTGCGGCAGTCTGCTGTTTTGAGTGGCGGACTGTAGTGCAATACGCATACTGAAAGGTATCATTAAGATTTCACAATACCCTCTGATAGTAGGGTTACACTAATACTAAATTTTCAGATCAGGTTGAGGATAAAATTCAATACCTCCACCGGGATTGAAATTTGAAACCTCGCTTTCCTGATTACCAGGCAAGTCTGTTTACCAGTACACCACCAAGGCAGGTTGGTGTAATGTCCAAGGACCACAAAAGTGCAAAAGAAGGAGTGATATACAAAATGTAAATATTTCATGAAATAGCCGCCAGGCGCCAGGTCACAGATCATCTTGATAATATTATCCTAGCTTTTTTGTGTTTTTTAAAGAATGTTTGTTACACGTCCTCCTGTTTTTCAAGCTTTTGGCGCGCACTGTGGTTCTCGTTTTGTTGACAATGAGCTGAGAAATAATGTAATTTGAATAGGGGTACATGAAAAAATATGCAAAGTTATAATGGAAACTAGTGGGTACGTAAAATGTACAAAATAACAAACTTGTAATGAAAAACAGTTCAAGAGAATAATGTCACCCTCCCGTCCAGAGGGTGTATTTTGTTCGCAAATTGTTTTCGTTGCGTCGACAAATATTTCAAAGTTTAAAATATTTGCCGAAAATATTTAAAACATTCCGCGCGAATAAGAAAATAAGGGAGGGTTTCGTTTTTTATCACCACTGTGGTTCTCGTTTTGTTGACAATGAGCTGAGAAATAATGTAATTTGAATAGGGGTACATGAAAAAATATGCAAAGTTATAATGGAAACTAGTGGGTACGTAAAATGTACAAAATAACAAACTTGTAATGAAAAACAGTTCAAGAGTATAATGTCACCCTCCCGTCCAGAGGGTGTATTTTGTTCGCAAATTGTTTTCGTCGCGTCGACAAAGTTTAAAATATTTGCCGAAAATATTTAAAACATTCCGCGCGAACAAGAAAATAGGGGAGGGTTTCGTTTTTTATCATATTTCTTGTGGAAATTCTGGGAATTAAATTACGATTATTAAATTTGTTGACAGTTCTGAAACTTTTGGCTTTTTGTATCCTGATTTAGATTCATGAGAAATAGTGATACACGTGCTGAAGTTTTGAACTTTCTTGCTGCTTGTACCCTTGCATTGTTAAGTTTCATGAAGAGAAAGTAGACGGGATGTTATCAGGGTATCCTCTCTTGTAAACAATAAACGTAATACACTCACAATTCGGATGGGATGGCCACCACTCATCAATTTTATATTTTCCAAACCTATTGGTTGTATCATCTTGACCATTACGAACATCCATTACGGAGGAGAATTCTGTTCGTACGTCAATACTCGATAAAGTAATTTCAATCGAAGAGCCCAGGAGAAACAAGGTGAGGCCCTTTCTTCGGAAGTTGGATATAGGTCATATAGGTGAAATTATTTATAATTCAGGCTGGATAACCTCACCCAGCTGGATAACCTCACCCTAAGTGGGCTGGGAAAAGCCAGCAGCATGTGATGGCCCAGATGGTCATCTATCCGGATACCAAATACACGCGCATTAGTGATTCGTTGGAAACTGGTACATTAAACAAGGTACCTTAGGTCATATAGGTGAAATTATTTATAATTCAGGCTGGATAACCTCACCCAGCCTAAGTGGGCTGGGAAAAGCCAGCAGCATGTGATGACCCAGATGGTCATCTATCCGGATACCAGATACACGCGCATTAGTGATTCGTTGGAAACTGGTACATTAAACAAGGTATACCATTTCATACAATAATTCTGTATTTATGTACACTGCATGTTCTACTCGTATATTCCCAGTGTTATACTTTTGGTTACCTATGTATCTACCTATGTACCTATTAGCTACCAAATGACCAGTACAGAGTTATAAATTATAAAGGTAGGAAACAAGTACATGTGCTCACAGGGGTTCTGAGGTTACGAGTATCTACATTATTAATGTGGAATAAAGTCTTCAGTACCTGGTTTCAAACGGTTTCCATTTCCACGTATTTTGTTTCCATTTAAATCACATGGGGAACCTGCATTAACAAATGAGATTTTTCCAGTTTACTAGAATCCTAATAATACATATTATACATAATTTATTTTCTATTTATAGCAGTTAATTCGGAGGTAACTTATACTCTCTGCTCTGTACAACAGATACTGATGTTTGTAACCTTTTATGGCAGACTATAAATGCAACTGACTTAGCTTATGAACAACTTGGAAGATAATTTAATAGAGAATACGATATGTAGGTATACATGGTTACTCAAATCCTTTGGAATAATCGTGTGCTTCTAAAAGATATTACCTTTGGTTTGCATAAAAAATATTAGGTACCTACCTATTTAATTTTCAAACAATTCAATGTTTAAAAATGGCTTTCAAAAAGTTACCTACCGACCTTCAACTTCAAACCTCAAAAACCACCTGTTGATTGATATTATTATTTGACATAATAATTAACGACCCCATGGGAAATTCGAACACAAATGTCATGTTCAGGTATATATTGCTCATTCCACGCCCCTCAGGCCCCTCTCCCCCAGAGATTTTCTCATTATTCCAACTCAATGCCAGACTTTGTTTTCCAGCTTTGTGTCAGCTTGTTCATTTTGTTTAAAACCTCAAAAACCACCTGTTGATTGATATTATTATTTGACATAATAATTAACGACCCCATGGGAAATTCGAACACAAATGTCATGTTCAGCTATATATTGCTCAGGCCCCTCTCCCTCAGAGATTTTCTCATTATTCCAACTCAATGCCAGACTTTGTTTTCCAGCTTTGTTCATTTTGTTTAAAATTGTCCTGCCATGAATTAAATTACAAATGCACGATATGAGGTTGAATAACCTCAATCTAATATCTGCTAGCTCACGTTCCCCCTCCTCCCCCCCACGAGAAGTCTGGACGAGAAGAAGGGACCTTACGGCATTGTTACAAGTACAATATAAATTATTATGTAGTACTTTATCTACAGGGTGTCTCAGACTGCTTGTTTCGAGAAATTTTCTAGCTAACTTTTTCCCTCCCGCTAATAATCATGTAAAATTGTAAATATTAAATCAGTCAACCAACCAATTAGAGTTGGGAATTTTGCATGTGACCCTTGCAATCTAGAAATCTGCAATGCACGATATGAGGTTGAATAACCTCAATCTAATATCTGCTAGCTCACGTTCCCCCCTGATGAAGGTAAATTTGTAATTAGTTCACCTTGTGTTATCAGCAATGTTCCCTCGTGCGTTCTATATTAATTTGTTTAAATTTGACAGCGTATACACAACCCTGTCCTGGGACCTTATTCCACGAACGACTCTGAACTCCCCTCACCCAAATACCAACCGACTGCAACATTGCTTCATTGATCCACTGAGAACTGGTGCGTTCAATGTGCTATAAATGCACGATATGAGGTTGAATAACCTCAATCTAATATCTGCTAGCTCACGTTCCCCCCTGATGAAGGTAAATTTGTAATTAGTTCACTTTGTGTTATCAGCAATGTTCCCTCGTGCGTTCTATATTAATTTGTTTAAATTTGACAGCGTACACAACCCTGTCCTGGGACATTATTCCACGAACGACTCTGAACTCCTCTCACCCAAATACCAACCGACTGCAACATTGCTTCATTGATCCACGGAGAACTGGTGCGCTCAATGTGCTATGTGCTGAAGCAAACGAAATTCCGGGCATAAATAAGATCATAAAAAACGCACCATTGCACTACACTAGATTATTTTGTTGTCGTCTGCATCTACCATTTAGATATTGTAAATGTTACAACAGAACACCCAAATGAGCACCATTCAATAGGATAAGGAAAGTCGTGTGATGTTCACACCAGATTTTTCCTACTAACTTCTCATTTTTTGTATCCTTTTTAATATCCTCTTTTATCGTCCTATTTCCTTTCGTCTATTTTATCACGTTTTATATCGCAGCGCGTGAAAAGACGCGTCTACAAGAAAATACATTAAAACAAGAAAACTTTTATTTCTCTGCCTACAAACATTCATTACGGAGACTCTTTTTATTTTAAATCATTACATGAAAGTAAAATCGAAAAATCAAATCAAAAATAATAATAAACTGAATATTAAACAAATTAGGTAGGTACATATGTAGGTACTGATTTTCTCTAATCACTAAAAAATTCCCGGAGGGACGGACCCTGCTTGTTCCTACTAACTTCTCATTTTTTGTATCCTTTTTAATATCCTCTTTTATCGTCCTATTTCCTTTCGCCTATTTTATCACGTTTTATATCGCAGCGCGTGAAAAGACGCGTCTACAAGAAAATACATTAAAACAAGAAAACTTTTATTTCTCTGCCTACAAACATTCATTACGGAGACTCTTTTTATGATCGCAAGTTTAGTCGATGAAGCGTATCTTCTGACGGGGGTAAAAAAAACTAGGGTGCTGGAAGGCCAATCGAGTCTATAGGTACCTATCAGAAAGTTCGACACTCTACACAGGGGCCCCATAAGGTCAGTTTTTTAAGTGAGATCTTCTCACTGAACTACTTTGCGTACACAAATAGTTCACTTTAAAGCCTGTGTAGGAGCAAACAGCCCTATAAGCATGTGTTGAGCTCATACGAAAAGCTTTTCAAGAACACGATGCACGTGTTAACAGAATGACTTATAATCTTATATTTTGCGGATTTTTTTTTATTTAGTTATTAATTTTATTGTATTTTGTTGCCAAACTCACTATAAACATGTTGCCAATATGTAGAAGTAAGTACTCCATACATACAATCCTATGGGTACCTACATATATCTACTATAACCTACTTTATGCATTTTTTTTTTCTTTTTTTTTTTTTTTCATTTATACAATCCAGTATTGCACCATTAATCTTCCTAATCTTGAGTGATGTATTGCGTACTGCACTCAATTCCGACTGTCACGTTGCCAAGTTCTAGGTATTATGTTACTTTGGTGCCGCTGTTTTTACTTTCCTTATCCTATAAAGAACATTTTATTGTTAATGTGGTTTAAAATAAACTTCAATATTATAATTATTATTATTATAGGAAGGAAAGTAATGTAATCGGGTCAAAATTTCGATGGTCAGTTTTTAGTGCCAAAACATGTTTTGAGGTCCCTAGAGCCTAAATCCAAAGTTTCAGCCATTGGTCCGTGTGTCTGTCTGTCCTTCTGTCTGTCTGTCTGTCTTCCTGCCTCCCTTCTCTCTCTCTCTCTCTTTTTCTTCTAAAACGCACTTTATTTTCCTCCATTTTTGTTTCTCTCACACTCCAGAACTCTCCCTCTCCCAACTACAAGTATTCCCGATTTTCTCCTTGCCCTATCTCCTTCTCTCTCTCTCTCTCTCTGACACCAATTGGTATCGGATTTATTTACATGAATGTTATGTGATGGCGCTGTTGCAGAATATAAAACAGTACGTGGTGTAACTAAACTTCAATTAAATTAAATATGCAACATCGTACTGATGGTGATAGAGACAAAGCTAGATACATAAACAATGAGAGAGAGAGAGACTGAAGGTACATAAAGATAGGAATGGGAACAGGGTGATAGAGTTAGAGAGAGAGAGATAAGGGAGAGAGAGAGAGAGAGAGAGAGAGAGAGAGAGAGAGAGAGACAAACTAGACGAGGAAAAAAGGGATAAGCAAAGACATGGTGGTTAGTATTACGATATTGATAGTATAAGAAAGGGAAAAAACACCTTTGTAATAATACCTGTTATTTATATAATAATAATAAGAATAATGAGAATGTTAAGAATGGCAACTGAGATGAGAATGTTAAGAATGGCAGCGGGAGTAACACTCAGAGATAGGATAAGGAACCAGTACATCCGTGGTAGCCTGGGCGTGCGAGACATCGCTGATAAGATGGAAGAGAAACAACTAAGGTGGTATGGCCATGTGAAAAGAAGACCTAGTGATCACATGGTAGCACAAGCAATGAAGCTCAGACTTCCGCAACAGCAGGAGAGAACGAGAGGAAGACCAAGACACTCGTGGATCCGACAGCAACACCAAAGACTGGAAAAGAACAATCTGACTGAGGCCGATATTCCAAATAGAACCGTGTATCACTTGCGTACAAGAAGGGCCGACCCCAACAGTTACCGCTGATCAGGGAAATGGCGAGGGAGATATAATAAGAATAAGAAACAGTGATACAAAAAGGTGAGAAAGACAAAAGAGATATGAGAGAGAGAGAGAGAGAGAGAGAGAGAGGGAGGGAGAAAAAAAGAGCTACCCCTCATTCCAATGAGAAATAATTAATTGGTTGGGTTTTTATTTTTATTTATCTGTAGGCAACGATGTAAAAGTATCTACATAAAATACAAAACATTAGGTAGGTATACCATATTTAATATTCCAACCGCGTCAGCACAGAGAAAAATACTCTCTATTAAAAATACAATTAAAGACATTTCAATTTTTTCCAACAGTCTTTTTTTGCCCATTCAATATTGTTTCCTCTGAAGTTTAGAAATAAATTGGATGTTGGAATATAAATTGAGTCATTGAAATTATACTGACGTTTTTAAATGTATCTTTTGGATTAGGTGCCGAAAAAAATCAAATTCCGTTTGGAGAGTGCCCATTCAATATTGTTTCCTCTGAAGTTTAGAAATAAATTGGATGTTGGAATATAAATTGAGTCATTGAAATTATACTGACGTTTTGAAATGTTTCTTTTGGATTAGGTGCCGAAAAAAATCAAATTCCGTTTGGAGAAAAAAACAATCAATAACAACTTAGCCAAGGAAAGCTCATGTGAGTCATGTCCATTGTCCACCAAGATGAATGGCAAAACGACATTACAGTATAGCTCGGCGATTTTGCACTTGATCCACGAAAGACAACATATAACTAGTTTTCCAACGTTATGATTTTTACAATCAATAACAACTTAGCCAAGGAAAGCTCATGTGAGTCATGTCCATTGTCCACCAAGATGAATGGCAAAACGACATTACAGTATAATAATACTCGGCGATTTTGCACTTGATCCACGAAAGACAACATAATATAACTAGTTTTCCAACGTTATGATTTTCATGAAAAATCGAAAATGTGTTCAACAAATGGAAGCAAATCGCTAATTTTCGCCATGAGGAACCTTTTTTCAATGAGGCCTACCTACGATTCATCAGAATACAGAAGAAATGTTTTTATTACATTTTTAGTAGCGCATTAAACGAATGTATTTTGCGGACTTGTTAAACGGACTTTGACGAAATGGGAAACAAAGCTTCTTTGCTTTTCCTGCGTGAGGAAGCTGAGTTAATTATTTTCATACCAACAATGAAGAGCATTGTGAAATCCATGACAATCTTTGTGCACCGACCACACAATCTTCAGTTCAGCTGTTATCAGTGAAATTTACACCTCGACTTTTTTCCCCTCTCCCTTTTTATTGCTGAAAATTTTCAAAAAAGAAATAAATTATTATTGACACTTTTTTGTCAATAAAATAAAACTGAAGCTCTGATTTGTTGAGATTTCTGCTGCAGATTCGGGACAATGGAGAGGGTGGGAGGTGAAATAGAATTGGAGGAGGGAGGGAAAAGTGGAGAGAAGTAGAAGAGTTAAATATTGAGAGAGAGAGAGAGAACGTGACGTAGCATGAAGCGTTTTGGTGGATGTGCCAAAATTCGTTTCAAGGCTTAATGTTAGGATAAATCGCCTTAAAGTGAGGGGAAAAACAAAACAACATCAACCACAACCGTTCCAATATCTGACGTTTTGAAAATACACAATATTCGAAATAACAAAGACCCCCGGCGCGGCTGCGATTGAGAAGGTATGCCACAAAAACGTTGAAATTCTGCGAAGTTAAATGTTTCAGACACAAAACATGATTATTCTCAGAGATAATTTCATGTATCAAATAGTGGTTGACCCTGTATTCCTCTGCACTTTGTATCGCAGTATGTATTACTCTACAACTCCACATCCGATGTGTGTGAGCTTTTAACATTCCAGGAGAACATATGACCTCCTTCCCTCTTCCTGTCTTTCCTTGCGTCCCTTGTTCTCTCTTTCTTCTTTCCTCCCTATCTCCCTCCCGGAACCATAAATTTCAGCTCCAACCACAGGAACGAAAACGAAAGTCAGGTGGGAAGAGAAGAGAGAGAGAGAGAGGGGGGGGCAGGAAGGAGGTACATTAGCAGGATATATCTATAATGTGGCACATCAAATGAAACTAAAAGCTACTACATGGTGTCTAAATAAAAAGCCAGGTTGAAAAACAAGTATGGTACTAGCTACCTAACGCTTGAAGGATTACCCTTTCCAAATTCAAACATTTCAACTATGTATGTAGTCCCTGCGATACCTTACTTTCTGCGTCCGTGAGATAGGCAAAGAATCTCATGGTTTGAAAGGATTGCGGGTTTGAATCTTACAACCCCTTGGTCTTCCAGAATCAATATCTGGGCTCCTTCTATGTCTAGACAGATAATTTTTCGAGGGAAAACATACAATTATGACCCTTGAGATAAGAGTCTGCTTCTAAGAATCACCACGTCAATAACAAAGGACGTACTTTATGTCAAACTGTTACTGTTTGTGAAAGCTCACACTAAAATTCAGCGGAATTGCCCGAACCCTGATAATAAAAATAAGAAGTCCAGGTTTACGATTGCGTTCCTGTTATATTAGCCGTGACCAGTGTTTTACTTTGTGATAAGGTATGGATTATCAGACGTGTGTGGTTAAAGTTACCGGTGCTGTGGTAGAAAGCCCCCGATATTCGGACTTATCAGAGGTTTGATAGAGGGAACTGTAACAACGGAGGCCTTATCGTCCCGAAATCGAAGATATGAGAACAGAATAGGAGAAAGTCAGCCGTTCTGAGAACGAACTTTATCTGTTTTGAATGATCCCCGGTAGGAATCAAATCCGCTCCGAAACTTGGCAAACATGTTCAAGTTTAAGTTTAAACACATAAAGTAAAAATTCTCGTTACATTCTTTCTGGACCTGATTGGGCCTAAGCGAGTAAGCGGACACTTTAGGGACTCTTTTACTGAGTAAGCCATAGAGTTTACTGAACCATCAGTTCTGTTAGGCCAGATACCTGATCAGGTGTACCTATCAGGTCTACCTGATAGTGAGTGGCTGGGGCTGGCCTTGGATCAAATCTCCCCTCACCTATAGGTACAACCACACCACTGACGAAACCCGTTAGATTTCCACCGGACATTCGAAATAAGTGACAAAGTTTTATTTTACCTTCTTTTATATCCTTACGTTTGTGAGTTGACAAGGGTCAATAAACTGCACGACATTATGAGTGTTCTGTACTTGATAGCCTGTTTACTAAAGCACATAACACAGCCTTTACTATTGTAGCAAGCTAGTGGTGAAGCTATATGTTCTCTGTCTTTTACTACCAATAAAGTACATAGTAGTGAACAAATTCTAACCATTGTGTTGCGTTGTTACTATTGTGATGGTAAAGAACATTAGCCTTATTTAAGATTTTCTAACTTTTAAATTGAAGAATTTGATTTGTGTTTGTTGCGTGACAACTCTTGAACCGTTTGCCTGATTTTGTTTAAAAATTTCAAAGATATTTAGCACATAAGGAAAATTTTCTGATATGTTCCTGGACACCGTTGGATCCTTCAGGGCCCCGTAGAGGCTATTTCTGAGTCACACAGTTACTGAACTACTCGTAACATATTACCAAGCAGTAGCAGCAGCAGAAGTAGCAGAAGCAGCTAGATTATGAACATTTCCGAGAGGGAAATTTCCCGTATGAAAAAAATAAAAATCCCATTCATCTCACGAAGAGATACAATCTGTATAACAGAAGATCCCACTCATCCATCTCGCAGAATAACAAACTGTATGTTATGCTAGAATGGAATAGAATAGATTGTTATATGCTGGCAATGACGTTTCCATTATAACTCCAGCGTTCTGTCTTCTGCAAAGTCCAGCTCCCATGCAAAAGCTCCTGACTATCTCCTATTTTTCTTTGTCTCTCGCAATAGCGAAGAGCCTATGGGAAAAAGGATGAGGGTTGAATTGAAATTTGTTTCAGAAAATCAGATTTATACAAGTTCCGAGAACTGATAGCAAGCAAAAGTACCAACCGGATTCAAAATTCGATGGGCAAATTTCCTTCAGTTTTGTTTTTTAACTGTGGCTTTTTGATAAATAATAATTAAATATTTCCATTTTATGAACATCTTAAATTTCATTACTAATTTTGTCATCCTCCGCTATTATTTTACTTGGGTTCTTCATCCGATGTTTTTTCCTTTGTCCTTTGCATTTTTTTTTTTCATTCTCTCAGAGTTTTCTTTCAATTTCCTGAGTAATTTATATTTTCCCCCCAGTTTTCACTTCTATATTTTTCCTCGTGCTTGTTTCGTTTTTAATTTCCAGTATTATTTATCTTCTTTTTTACAGTTTTATTTTTTTTCACACTCATAGTCATACAACTATGGTGGCATGCGGCACGGTCTTCAGTCACACAGAA
Organism: Diaphorina citri; assembly: GCF_000475195.1. Taxonomy (NCBI): domain Eukaryota; kingdom Metazoa; phylum Arthropoda; class Insecta; order Hemiptera; family Psyllidae; genus Diaphorina; species Diaphorina citri. The sequence goes on along the minus strand of NW_007377474.1, from coordinate 465,915 downwards.
CATTTTCTTCTTCTTCTTCTTCTTCCTCTTCTTTGGAATGAGAACTAGCGTGTATTCCACCCATGTTAAACAAGTCTGTTGAAAGCAATGTTCCTAAACTACATATTTTATGTACTTAACACCCTCCATTTATCTATGCATTTCAAGACAGAATCTATCTGAATTTTTGACAGATAGACTTAACAAAACATTATAGACTTCACATCAAAGATAGACTTAACAAAACATTCAATACTTACAGCTTCAAATCTCCCTTATAGCTTAATCTACAAGAGCTTCGTTTTAAACCCAAATGTTAACATGGAACTTTAAAACATTTTAAACCCTTGCTCAAACTTGTCCGCTTTTTGCATTTTTAATATCATCATCCCGAGTAACGAAAGTTGCCAACAAGTTTCGGAGTAATCCCGGATTTCCGTTTTAGGTCACTAAAAACTTTTTCCATTAAATAATGAATATCATCCAATCATTATGAATGAAAATGGTTGTACAATGTTCCCAACACCTTATGATTTAGCTCCCTAGAAAAAGGAGAAGAGGAGAGTTGATCGGAAGTAGAGAATGCGAAGGCAAGGAGCATAGAGCGGACGAAAAAGAAAAGAACGAGAATCAAGAAAGGAAGACTATGAAAAGTTATAGAAAGTAAGGAATAGGACGTTATGAGAATTAAGAATAAGAAGAACAATAAGTGAGGAATAACAGGAGTAAGAAAAATTGAAAATATCTATGAAGAATAAGTAGATAGGAGGAAGAGGAGGAGGAGGAGGAGGAGGAGGAGGAAGAGGAGGAGGAAGACGAGGAGGAAAAGTAAGAAGATTGGGAAGAGAAAGGAAGAATATGAAAAGTTATAGAAAGTAAGGAATAGGACGTTATGAGAATTAAGAATAAGAAGAACAATAAGTGAGGAATGACAGGAGTAAGAAAAATTGAAAATATCTATGAAGAATAAAAAAGATAGGAGGAAGAGGAGGAGGAGGAAGAAGAGGAGGAGGAAGAGGAGGAAAAATAAGAAGATTGGGAAGAGGATAAGGAGAGCGAAAGCGATAAAGGTCAGGCAGGAGTAAGAAAATTCGAAGAGAGAATAGCATGAGAAGTACGAAAAGTAGGAGGCCAGCAAGAGGAGAGAAGAAGGAGAGGAGGAGGAGGAGGAGGAGGGAGCGATCAGTGTGTGAACTATGAAATGTGAAATGTGAATGAGTGAATGGATCTCGTTCTTATAATATAAGATTTATTATTATTATTATTTTTTTATTTTTTATATATTTTTTTTTTTTAATGCATTAGTATACCATATTCCATATTGTGTGCTTAAAAATCCTGCATAAATGATAAGGGTTCCACGAAACGATGCTTGGCAGTCTGTTATTCTGAACACCCGAATTTTTCATTATTCCACGAATGAATTCAATGCATTATTCCAGGATTAGTGACAGTGAATCGTCAGTAACAGTAATTATTCAGTATCTCCATAGCCTCCATTTGTCAGCTTTCGTAGAATTCGGTCAAATTTATAATATATGCAATGGAGTCATAAATATTTTATATCATTCTATAATTTAATGAATATTCAACTTAAATTATTTTCAAAAGTTCCCTTTATTTCTGTGAGGGACTGTGAAAGTAAAGGGACTTTTCCCTTTCAGTCCTATGCTGGTGGTATGAACAAGATATATTCTATTCCACTTTCAATCCTATGCTGGGAGTATAAACAAGGTATATTCTAATCTGTTTCCAGGAATATGAATGTTTGATGAACGCTGCCAATGACTCTATCGTGGCAGATCCCAGTAAACTGCACTACTGTCCTCGACAATGGGACCAAGTCCTATGCTGGCCCCCGACTAAGAATGGATCATTGGCTATCCTGCCGTGTTTCGGAGAACTGAACGGAATCCAATACGACACAAGCCGTGAGTAAATTTTTGAAAAACATTATCATTAGTGAATACTGTGAATAGCTGAATAGTGATAGAATATTTTAATGTTTAATGTGTTGTACATTGCATACACACTTGAGATACCAGGCTTTCATACAAATTGACTTGACTGATTTGCCACTTTTCATCCACTAGCTGTTCCTACTATAAATACCGTAAATTTTACCACTATTTGTTCCACCTTGTGAAAATATTGAACTTGAGTTCTATTTAGCATTAGCACAAAGGTATTGAAGACTTTCTATAACTTTTCATAGTCTTCCTTTCTTGATTCTCGTTCTTTTCTTTTTCGTCCGCTCTATGCTCCTTGCCTTCGCATTCTCTTTTCTTACTCCTGTCATTCCTCACTTATTGTTCTTCTTATTCTTAATTCTCATAACGTCCTATTCCTTACTTTCTATAACTTTTCATATTCTTCCTTTCTTGATTCTCGGTCTTTTCTTTTTCGTCCGCCCTATGCTCCTTGCCTTCGCATTCTCTACTTCCGATCAACTCTCCTCTTCTCCTTTTTCTAGGGAGCTAAACCATAAGGTGTTGGGAACATTGTACAACCATTTTCATTCATAATGATTGGATGATATTCATTATTTAATGGAAAAAGTTTTTAGTGACCTAAAACGGAAATCCGGGATTACTCCGAAACTTGTTGGCAACTTTCGTTACTCGGGATGATGATATTAAAAATGCAAAAAGCGGACAAGTTTGAGCAAGGGTTTAAAATGTTTTAAAGTTCCATGTTAACATTTGGGTTTAAAACGAAGCTCTTGTAGATTAAGCTATAAGGGAGATTTGAAGCTGTAAGTATTGAATGTTTTGTTAAGTCTATCTTTGATGTGAAGTCTATAATGTTTTGTTAAGTCTATCTGTCAAAAATTCAGATGGATTCTGTCTTGAAATGCATAGACAAATGGAGAAAATGCAAAAAGCGGACAAGTTTGAGCAAGGGTTTAAAATGTTTTAAAGTTCCATGTTAACATTTGGGTTTAAAACGAAGCTCTTGTGGATTAAGCTATAAGGGAGATTTGAAGCTGTAAGTATTGAATGTTTTGTTAAGTCTATCTTTGATGTTAAGTCTATAATGTTTTGTTAAGTCTATCTGTCAAAAATTCAGATAGATTCTGTCTTGAAATGCATAGATAAATGGAGGGTGTTAAGTACATAAAATATGTAGTTTAGGAACATTGCTTTCAACAGACTTGTTTAACATGGGTGGAATACACGCTAGTTCTCATTCCAAAGAACAGGAAGAAGAAGAAGAAGAAGAAGAAGAAGAAGAAGAAGAAGAAGAAGAAGAAAATGTTCTGTGTGACTGAAGACCGTGCCGCATGCCACCATAGTTGTATGACTATGAGTGTGAAAAAAAATAAAACTGTAAAAAAGAAGATAAATAACACTGGAAATTAAAAACGAATTTGTTTAATATTCAGTTTATTATTATTCTTGATTTGATTTTTCGATTTTACTTTCATGTAATGATTTAAAATCAAGACTAGAGCCGGAGAACGTGCTTTGAGTTTATAGGTCGTCGCGACAAATTTCAAGATCAGAGCGCATTTGTATGAGAAAATGTGCAAAAAATCCCCCAAAAACCATTTTTTTTTTTTGCTTTATGGTCTTCTGGACAAAATTCGCACCACCATTATCGTGTTCCTGGTAAAAAGACCTTTAATTTGATATATAGGTCGACCAGGTTTGGATAAGTCCTTCTATGGGGACAGACTGACAGAGTGACAGACGACACCGAAGCGAATACAATAGTCCGTCCCTTATACCTTTTTATTACTATTGTAATAATATAGGAAGGACGGGCTAAAAACGAATCGAATATCCAACAAACAACATCCAGTTATTAACTCAATGAACGAAACTCACTACCACTCCCTCGTTCTTCATATATAGGTCGACCAGGTTTGGATAAGTCCTTCTATGGGGACAGAGTGACAGACAGACGACACCGAAGCGAATACAAAAGCCCGTCCACTATACCTTTTGTTATGACTATTGTAATAATAAAGGAAGGACGGGCTAAAAATAGAGGGATAAAGTTCACCTCCAGCCTCCACCGATACATCATTTTCTATTACCGTATAACGTGCATAACTAATAGGAGAAAAAAATATGGGGACCACCTATCAAAAGTGTTGAAAAATAAATTAATGTAGGTACATGATAATATAGGGCGCCTATTTTCTATTACCGTATAACGTGCATAACTAATAGGAGAAAAAAATATGGGGACCACCTATCAAAAGTGTTGAAAAATAAATTAATGTACAAGATAATATAGGGCGCCTATACCTACCTATGTATTTATAGGACAAACGCTACCTACAGTGAACTTTTTATGCTCTTTACCACGCTATTTAGCCGAGTGAAATACAGTCCCCGGTGGTTTGATAATAATTAATATTAATGTAATATTAGGTAATTAATTTATTTCGCCAGCTTCCTCTACTCGGCATTAGCGGCTGATGGCTGTAGTCCCTGTGGAATTCACTTGCAAGATTAACTATTTAGCCGAGTGAAATACAGTCCCCGGTGGTTTGATAATAATTAATATTAATGTAATATTAGGTAATTAATTTATTTCGCCAGCTTTCTCTACTCGGCATTAGCGGCTGATGGCTGTAGTCCCTGTGGAACTCACTTGCAAGATTAACGAATCTAGTGTATTTACGTGCTACCTTTGTATTGCGAGGTGCTCCAGCCATTCAGGAATGTCAATTTTCAACTTGTTTGTCTATTTCGGGCGGAACAATTTTTTGGCAGTTTTATTTTAATACTTTTCCTTCGACATCGACAGTTTCAACGCCCCTCAGCAGCCTTAGTCCTTAGTGTCAGTCCTCGCAGCATTTAGGTATAAAACTATTTCAACTTCCCCATCCCAAGTAAGCAATGATGATATGGAGGAGAAATGGGGATGGGGAAGTTGAAATAGTTTTATACCTAAATGCTGCGAGGACTGACACTAAGGTTAGGCTGCTGAGGAGCGTTGAAACTGTCGATGTCGAAGGAAAAGTATTAAAATGAAACTGCCAAAAAATTGTTCCACCCGAAATAGACAAACAAGTTGAAAATTGACATTCCTGAATGGCTGGAGCACCTCGCAATACAAAGGTAGCACGTAAATACACTAGATGTGTGAAAACCATTGGCTCCCCAGTTGGAAATTTGATAGCAAAAATATCTACAAGTAGGTGCAAAATCGCATATTAACAAAGACAGGATAACTAAGTGAAGCCTTCAGCATAATACAGGTTGTTTCAGAAGATTGATAGTTGAGGCGTATTCCTGGGAGAACTTCTAACTCCACATGCAGTACTGTTGGAAACAGTAAAAATCTGTTAATTGGGAAACATTGATAAACGGGAAAAAATTGCCAGTCCTTGGATTCCCAATTAGGAAGGTTCAACTGTACTAGGTATCTACCTCATTCGGTGACGTCCCAAGTTTGGACAGATTAAGAACTTACCTTGTCATTGAAACTGATATTGGTGAATCCCCCCTCGTACGGGAATGTCATGGTGAAGCTGAAACACACCAAAACAAAATAGGTGTTATAACAAAATGGATACTTGTTTGTTACGTTTAACGAGCTATTTACCTAATTACTTGATTTTTAGCTCAAACAAAATGGATACTCTTTATCTTTGGTATACGAGTATTATTAGGCTCTTTTTCTTGAAAACAATTATGCTCTTTCGCTTGGCAATCTGGTCAAGCGCAATGTACACTGGTGTGGTGAATCCCCCCTCGTACGGGAATGTCATGGTGAAGCTGAAACACACCAAAACAAAATAGGTGTTATAACAAAATGGATACTCTTTCGCTTGGCAATCTGGTCAAGCGCAATGTACACTGGTGACACGCGTTTCGTGAAACGTGTTTTATATGTCAATGCAGGAGTTTCTTAAAACTCGGTTTCACCAGTGTGCACTGCTTTGTGGTCTGTGGTAACCATATGTACGCATTTCATGAAACGCGTTTCACTAGTGTGGATTGTGCCTTAGCAAAACGCAAGATTGGTAGACATGTAGAGCTGCCTCTGTAGCTGATATTAATGTAGGAATGCGATAGCGGTTCAGAGGTAGAATATTTTTCAAAAAAAGTTTCGAGTATTAAATAACAAACAATGAAGCTGTGTTTAATGAACATAATAATTAAACAAAGAGTACAAAGAGAATACAATAACTCCCTTCCTAATTAAAGGAAACCACTTGTAAATTGAGATTAACAAAAAGCGGTGAGAATTGAAAACTTTACAAGATTTGGGAAACAAGTAGATACATTACCCCTGAGATTCCCCAAGACGCTCCCTACTCCTGGCTTCGTGACGCTTCTCTTTTTATGCATTTTAAACATTCATCTACCTACGATTGGGGAAGCTTTGAAGTTTTCTGATTAAGCTATTGAACGCCAAGATCTTCTGTGTTAGCTGTGTCGGCACATAGTTGATGCTGTCAATCGACGAGGTGAATCTATGTTGTCAAGGCAGTGAACTTTTTCAGTCAACGTCGATCGACGGCGTCAACTATGTATGTTTGGACACAGCTTTAGATTGAAGGGAAATGACTTTCCAGAATTAAATGACATTTTTTTCGACTTCTTCCCAGTTTTTCACAGTATGGAATGAATGAAAAGTATTGTAACCAATAATTATTTTTCTTTAAAAATAAAAGTCTCTATCTTTTTTCTTCCCCCAAAGGAGAAGACTTGAATTAAGGAAAGTAAAACTACATTGGATTATTTAACTAGCAATTCAAGGTAGTATCAATTGTAGAAATGTCAAAAGCCCAGATAGGTAGGTAATTTTTTCTTCTTACAACCATTTCGAATAGTGCATTATGCTTTCGTTTTTGTCGACGTACCAACATGGGTATTTCGTGTGTTCCATCCACTAATGTTGAATGAAGACCGCGAAACATAAATCTTTGGCATTTTCTTTCTACCCGGAATGTATTTGGACTTCTGACAAGACATAAAAGCATTGCTGCGTGCTCGCTACGCTCAATATAGGGATAATGTTCTTTCTTTAAGTTTCATTTTATATTTCCTTCATCTTGAAGAATCCTAATTGAATTCTACGCTAGTATTGTGACTAATGGAAATCCATTGAATTCCTCGCTGACAAAGAAATGGAAAAGTGAGTTTTCTCTTTCAGCAAAGAAAAAATTGAGGCAACTGTTTCAATTCTCCTTGGAGAAACTCCAGCCACATTCAGGCCTAGAAGATTTGCTCATGTCTACTGATGAACAGGAACTAGAACTTCTGACAGGACTTAGTGGATTCATTGTCAACATATGTGGGCCCCGACGGGGATGTGCCTTAGTTTTGAAAGATGAGAAAGGTAGGTCAACTGCATACAAGCACGGCTGTAATTGTAGGATATCTATTATTTATTTATCAGTTTGAAATCTTACGACGTTAAGTTTGTCGACTTCAACTAGACATATTCGTCCTAGAATTTGATTCGACTTGATTTGAAAACATTTTCAGGTCGCTGCTTTGATATTTCTATTGACCTGTTCAGGAAAATCAGGTACCACAGCTCTCATTGATATCCAACTCCTCGGAAACGTTGTCTTACTTTTTCCTTTATTCCAAGAGGGTTTCAACCTCAAATTTTAGAGAGTCATTGCATGAGTATGGCCTGTTCAGGAAAATCAGGTACCACAGCTCTCATTGATATCCAACTCCTCGGAAACGTTGTCTTACTTTTTCCTTTATTCCAAGAGGGCTTCAACCTCAAATTTTAGAGAGTCATTGCATGAGTATGATAAGACCATTAACTTGTCATGGTTACTTTCAATCATAATAACCTCAAAGTTTGTATTCAAATAAGATAAAATAGAAGCGATCCAGAAACTGTCAACATCAAGAGAATTTCAAATGTTTTGGAATATTTTTACTAGAAGGGAGGGGAAGGAGATTTCAAAACTTGCAGACAACTTTATCTTCCTCAGAGAACAATTTTCACCACAGCAGAAGGTTTGGAAATTTTCGAAAAAGTTTGCCTTTTTTGCTTCAATGTTTCTCAAAGAGGGAGAAGCTTTTTTAGAAGATAATGAAACAAAACAAGATGAACCGAATCTTTTTCAAAAGAGTCTCTAGTTTTCTCTACCACAAGAGCGAAAACTTTTGAGAAAGCAACTTTTTTGTTACCGAATACGTTTTCCTTTCATGTAAACACTCTGAACACAATACCAAAGTTTTCTCGCAATATCACATGGTAAACATCATGATATTGTTTTCCTGTCAAAAGTAAACACTTGAAAATATATACATTTCCAGCGTAACGTACTTGATAATACTGGATATCAAAGAATAATGTTTTATTCCAGCTAGAAAGGTCATAATATATGCGTAAATATATGTACATTTGCTTCAGTGTGTGTTTAGAATAACTATCTCGTAAAATATGATTTACATTTGTATAGTTACCTGTGTATGTTTTCACTAGCTTTTGTCTATTTTCTACTAGCCGTTGGCTATTCTATGCATCTGAAAGATTGTAAGGAATGGAAGTATGAATATGTATCTCCCTCATGTTGCTGTCTTTCAGAAATTCAATTCACTGGATATCAAAGAATAATGTTTTATTCCAGCTAGAAAGGTCATAATATGTGCGTAAATATATGTACATTTGCTTCAGTGTGTGTTTAGAATAATTATCTTGTAAACTATGATTTACATTTGCATAGTTACCTGTGTATGTTTTCACTAGCTTTTGTCTATTTTCTACTACTTAGCCGTTGGCTACTGGATATCAAAGAATAATGTTTTATTCCAGCTAGAAAGGTCATAATATGTGCGTAAATATATGTACATTTGCTTCAGTGTGTGTTTCGAATAATTATCTCGTAAAATATGATTTACATTTGTATAGGTACCTGTGTATGTTTTCACTAGCTTTTGTCTATTTTCTACTAGCCGTTGGCCATTCTATGCATCTGAAAGATTGTAAGGAATGGAAGTATGAATATGTATCTAATGGAAGTATGAATATGTATCTCCCTCATGTTGCTGTCTTTCAGAAATTCAATTTATACCTACAAGGTGGTCTTCACGATTAAATTTTATATCGTCCCAACTTTTACGAACATAGGTTCCCCTATTTTTAAATCACCGTCGACAAGAAATCTTTTGAAATGAGAAATTCAATTTATACCTACAAGGTGGTCTTCACGATTAAATTTTATATCGTCCCAACTTTTACGAACATAGGTTCCCCTATTTTGAAATCACCGTCGAAAAGAAATCTTTTGAAATGAGTTGTTCCAATAGATTGAATAGAAGATTCCTGATTTGTAAGGATTCAAAGTTCCAATACAAAAGATAATAAAACATCAAAGTTCCAATAAAACATCAGGATACATTACCCCTGAGATTCCCCAAGACGCTCCCTACTCCTGGCTTCGTGACGCTTCTCTTTTTATGCATTTTAAACATTCATCTACGATTGGGGAAGCTTTGAAGTTTTCTGATTAAGCTATTGAACGCCAAGATCTTCTGTGTTAGCTGTGTCGACACATTATAGTTGACGCAGTTATGTTGTCAAGGCAGTCAACTTTTTCAGTCAACGTCGATCGACGGCATAAACTTGTGACACGCATTCGTGTTTATCACAGTTAGAATTTCATTTTGGCATGAACTCTCCTGTCTCCTCTAATTGAAGTATGAGAAGCAAGAATGACCCCTAGCCATTATTTTTGTTCCAATATGCGGGGATGAAGGGACTTTTCAATCCATCTCAGCAGGATAATCAAAGTGCATTCTAATCTACAAGTGCGTCCTCATTGGGCTCGGTCATGAGTTATTTCTTTCCTGGATTCAGAATCTACTCCCATCTCCTGGACGTAACTTTGTACTTCATATTTCTTGTTCTTGATATTGACAACTATGTTTGGACACAGCTTTAGATTGAAGGGAAATGACTTTCCAGAATTAAATGACATTTTTTTCGACTTCTTCCCAGTTTTTCACTGTATGGAATGAATGAAAAGTATTGTACCCAATAATTATTCTTCTTTAAAAATAAAAGTCTCTAACTTTTTTCTTCCCCCAATTTAACTAGCATTCCAAGGTAGTATCTATTGTAGAAATGTCAAAAGCCCAGAAGGTAGGTAATTTTTTCTTCTTACAACCATTTCGAATAGTGCATTATGCTTTCGTTTTTGTCGACGTACCAACATGGGTATTTCGTGTGTTCCATCCACTAATGTTGAATGAAGACCGCGAAACATAAATCTTTGGCATTTTCTTTCTACCCGGAATGTATTTGGACTTAGACAAGACATAAAAGCATTGCTGCGTGCTCGCTACGCTCAATATAGGGATAATGTTCTTTAGAGCCTCAGTTCGCTAATGAACAAAAATCTAGGTAACAAAGTGGGTAAGTACGTTTAATTGACGGTGGAGGTAGGGTGGATACTCTTGCCTCTATTGTACTTGTGCTTTACAGGCGGATTTTATTTTCTTCTATAAAACTATGCAGGTAGAATACTCACGGGATAAAATGAGACCAGATTATGTTGACGTCGCAGCGTTGTTAGATAAAGACAGACAGCTGTTTGGATAGGATTGAGAGAGGAAAAACTTGCATCTGAAGCTCTGAACATTTTACGTATATTATGGTAGATATATTTCTATGGTAATAAGGTAACCCCTGAACAATAGGTACCTAAATAAATGTTAAGTGAAGACCTTCCTCAAAAACATTGAACTGTAAAAGGACGAACGGAAATTTTACTACTTAGGTACCTTTATATCGTTTGGATATTGTATCGGACCAGATTTTGATAGACAGTATAGGTTCAGATTTGTACAGCTTTGATACTTTCTAAAAGGCAGAGCCTGAAGAAAGAGGAGTGTGGTGCCTAGTTCAAATGGAAAACTCAAATTTGAAAGATGAAAGGAAATCTACCTACCTAGGTAAATTTTCAAAATTAAGAGAGAAAGAGAGAGAGAGAGAGAGAGAGAGGGAGAGGGAGAGAGGGAGAGAAATAAAGGAAGGGAGAAAGTAAGGGACAGTGCAGAGAGAAAGGACAAAAGAGGGAACAAAAATGGCAAGTCACCAAAGTAATTGACCTAAAGCTTCATAAAACCAATAACTTCCAGCAAGAGAACCAATAAAATTAAAATAGAGGAAAAGCGTCAGAACGAAAAGGTAATTCAATAAAATATATGGAAATCTTTGTTGTGTGATGCCAGGAAAATGGCAAAAGCATTTCTATACTTGCTAATCAGTGATCTCAAAACTAAGGGGGAAAAGGGGAAAGTTCTACCCTGGGAACATAACCTATGTGGCTGAACCCGTTCTGAAAGGTAAACCAAACTCTTGTAGTTTTCCCCAATCTATTGTAAGTGGTGAAACGATTGGAAATGCTCATTTTATGGGAGTTCAGTATTGGAAGGGTTTCTTGACTTTTTCTAGAAAGGTTCTTGACTTTTTCTAGAACTAGAAAGGTACAAACAAAGCGAGTTGTTCTATTGCGTGGCTGAACCCGTTCTGAAAGGTAAACCAAACTCTTGTAGTTTTCCCCAATCTATTGTAAGTGGTGAAACGATTGGAAATGCTCATTCTATGGGAGTTCAGTATTGGAAGGGTTTCTTGACTTTTTATAGAAAGTTTCTTGACTTTTTCTAGAACTAGAAAGGTACAAACAAAGCGAGTTGTTCTATTGAATTAAGAACTCTAACCTTTTCAATGTAATCAAATACGTGTGCCATTATACGTAAATCGTAGACAAATAAATGTAACCTTTTTAATGTAACTCGATACAAATGGCATTACAATATCAGATTTGTGAATCGCTGAAAAAGAAATGGAAAAGTGAGTTTTCTCTTTCAGCAAAGAAAAAATTGAGGCAACTGTTTCAATTCTCCTTGGAGAAACTCCGGCCACATTCAGGCCTAGAAGATTTGCTCATGTCTACTGATGAACAAGAACTAGAACTTCTGACAGGACTTGGTGGATTCATTGTCAACATATGTGGGCCCCGACGGGGATGTGCCTTAGTTTTGAAAGATGAGAAAGGTAGGTCAACTGCATACTGGATACCTGTTATTTATTTATCAGTTTGAAATCTTACGACGTTAAATTTGTCAACTTCAACTAGAGATATTCGTCCTAGAATTTGATTCGACTTGATTTGAAAACATTTTCAGGTCGTCAAATGATAGAGAAGATCATACAGCTACTGGAACGCATGCATGAGGTATTCCTCGAAGTTAAATCCCAAGAATACCTCAAGGCAATTTTCCTCATGATCCTCTACAACGTGTCCTTGAACCCAGCTGGATTCCAAATGCTCAAACAGAACAAAACCTTCATCGAGGCGCTATGTCGAGATTTCCTCTCCATAATGTGCAACCAGACAAGGCTGGTGGAGTTACGAATTATTCATTCCTTACTCTGCTATAACGATTGCAATACGTACAAAATAATCAAAAGCATTGTGTCTGAGGAAGATTTGAAGAAATATGCCGAAGAAGACAAAAGTGAAGAAGTTGAAGCTCTGGTCAAGTCAGTTCTGGCCTGCTACAAGAATCTGAGTGACTTCTTTGATTATGAAGAGGTAGGTTGGGGTTGTTTGGGGGTTAGACGAAAGGTTACATCGGGTCAAAGGTTACAAAGTACACAACCTTTTGTTTACTAGTAGACTTTGCTTTGGCCATACGTATAAATATCTAAACTTTTCGAGTTTGTCTTTCCAGATACTGTCAGTTCTGGCCTGCTACAAGAATCTGAGTGACTTCTTTGATTATGAAGAGGTAGGTTGGGGTTGTTTGGGGGTTAGACGAAAGGTTAGATTGGGTCAAAGGTTATAAAGTACACAACCTTTTGTTTACTAGTAGACTTTGGCCATAGGTATAAATATCTAAACTTTTCGAGTTTGTCTTTCCAGATACTAGAACTTCCTACACCCGATGTCATCCAGGAAGCTAACCCATCAGATGACGAACTAGACTTGGACATAGATGAATCATACATAGCCAAGCTGATGGCTGAATCCGGACGTCTCATACGCACTTTGGACACCACTGACAATCCCAACCCACTTCTTTCATTGATGTCCAATTCCTCGGAAACGTTGAATGAAACTTTCTACGATATTTCCTGTGTGGGTCAGGATTTGACGTGATCTCGTTATAAAACAGGTGGTCGAACAACAGGTGGATTTCTTTTGAAACTCCACGTGAATACAAAATTATACTTGTAATAATTATTAGAGAGGAAGTTTATTTATATTGTGAATCTGAATGTATTTATGAATACAGGGTGTCCAAAAATAAACGAGACATTCAAATATCTCGAAAGTAAATGAAGATATGGATTTCTTTTGAAACTCCACGTGAATACAAAATTATACTTGTAATAATTATTAGAGAGGAAGTTTATTTATATTGTGAATCTGAATGCATTTATGAATACAGGGTGTCCAAAAATAAACGAGACATTCAAATATCTCGAAAGTAAATGAAGATAGAAAATTCGTGTTTTCTCTGATTGTCCTAACTTTTGGAGGGACATTTAATGGTGACCTCTGGAATTTTACCGGGTGTCTCCTTCAAGGTCATTTCAAGGTCAACTTTGATTTTTTTAAATAGAACCCTACATTTTTGAGGTTAGAAATGAAATCAGCATTAAAAAGCAAGCTCATTTCGTCTAAAACTTTTTTGATCCGATTTGAATCTTCGGATTCGTGTTTTCTCTGATTGTCCTAACTTTTGGAGGGACATTTAATGGTGACCTCTGGAATTTTACCGGGTGTCTCCTTCAAGGTCATTTTAAGGTCAACTTTGATTTTTTAAATAGAACCCTACATTTTTGAGGTCAGAAATGAAATCAGCATTAAAAAGCAAGCTCATTTCGTCTAAAACTTTTTTGATCCGATTTGAATCTTCGGAGATAAACGCGAAAAACCGTTGACTTTGAGCGCCATTGTTCGGTCTCATGGTACGATTTTGACAGAGCAACACTTGTTTTGACATGGAATCTTACGAATAATCAACTTGAAAAAGTCATTCTTATGATCATTAATGGTTTTTCTTTTTTCACTCATTTTACTGATGTTCATTGTTCCCCCTATTAATCTGAATGTAAACCTCGATTCTTCTTTCTAAAAAAAAACCATTAATGATAAGAATGACTTCTTTAAGTTGATTATTCTTAAGATGACAATGGTAAGTGACTATACATATAATTATAATCTCAAATTCATTTACAGAACTACCAGCCTGTCTGTAAAGTGAAGATCTTGTTCGATGAAATCCAAAATCCTGTCATTTCATTTCCATCTCTTCTTCCTTATTGTGTCTCAAATTGTCAAACGAGTTACGGATTTATATTTCTTCTGTCAGATTTTCTCGACAAAGCTTGCAAGATATTTCAGGATTTGTCAGAGCTATTATGACGAAATATTTTGGAAGTTTGTCTTTTTGGTTTGTGTGACTTGAAAGTTAATATGCTAGATCTAGATTCTAGAAAGGTAGGTATATAGGTAAAGGTTGTTCAATTGTTCAACTGCAGAATTCAGATAAAGCACACTCTAGGTAGGTATTTGAGTAGGAATAGTGTGGGTGTTGTTTTCAGGGTAGGTGGGGTACCTATACCCATAAAAAAACACACACATTTTTTTTTTTTAATATACCTACCATCAAACAACTCCATGACCTTGTTTGAACATTGAAAGCTCCACTGCTTGAATGTGTTGAGCTTTCACATTATAATCCCTGTCCGCCTCAAGGGTTTTGGCTGCGTATCCACCTACATCATTTTATCATTTTTTTCCGAGCCTCAGTTCGCTAATGAACAAAAATCTAGGTAACAAAGTGGGTAAGTACGTTTAATTGACGGTGGAGGTAGGGTGGATACTCTTGTCGCTATTGTACTTGTGCTTTACAGGCGGATTTTATTTTCTTCTATAAAACTATGCAGGTAGAATACTCACGGGATGAAATGAGACCAGAGTATGTTGACGTTGCAGCGTTGTTAGATAAAGACAGACAGCTGTTTGGATAGGATTGAGAGAGGAAAAACTTGCATCAGATAGGTTCAACTCTTGTCGCTATTGTACTTGTGCTTTACAGGCGGATTTTATTTTCTTCTATAAAACTATGCAGGTAGAATACTCACGGGATGAAATAAGACCAGAGTATGTTGACGTTGCAGCGTTGTTATGTAGATAAAGACAGACAGCTGTCTGGATAGGATTGAGAAAGAAAAAACTTGCATCTGAAGCTCTGAACATTTTACGTATATTATGGTAGATATATTTCTATGGTAATTAGGTAACCCCTGAACAATACCTACATAAATTTTAAGTGAAGACCTTCCTCAAAAACATTGAACTGTAAAAGGACAAACGGAAATTTTACTAGGTACCTTCATATCGTTTGGATATTGTATCGGACCAGATTTTGATAGACAGTATAGGTTCAGATTTGTACAGCTTTGATACTTTCTGAAAGGCAGAGCCTGAAGAAAGAGGAGCGTGGTGCCTAGTTCAAATGGAAAACTCAAATTTGAAAGATGAAAGAAAATCTACCTACCTAGGTAAATTTTCAAAATCTTTGTTGCCAGATTAGGTGAATTTAAAACAATGTGTCGCACTTCACAAAGACTAGACTAGAGTAACAACTTAATTCTTGCTTTCACTAGACAAACAATATTGAAATGTTGTGCAAGGTACAGGAATAGTCAAAAGCAGAGTAAACTGTTAAAAGACATTTTTTTAAGTTTGTTCGTAAATTTTAAAATAAGGAATACTTCGGCCCAGAGTAACGTGTTGTCTAGCTATACGTTCACAAAATGAGAGAGAAAAGGTGCAAGACAAAGCGGATTCATTAGGAAACGTCGACCAAATTTGACAAAGGGCTTTTTTCCGGGAATGGAAAAACAAATCAATCGCCCACATTTGAACTTCTAATGAATACTTCGGCCCAGAGTAACGTGTTGTCTAGCTACCTATACGTTCACAAAATGAGAGAGAAAAGGTGCAAGACAAAGCGGATTCATTAGGGAACGTCGACCAAATTTGACAAAGGACTTGTTTTTCCTCGTCTCCAGACTCTCCACTAACAAATTACAACATTTTGCATTCTATTCACGAGAAAATGCACATTTTCGCCTCTATTCAGCAAGTTTTTCATGCAGGTCCCCTAACTTGCTGAGGTTCGTTATGGTTTTCGAGTTTCGATGCGCAATTTGAAGTGCATAATATAATGATTGTATATGCTAAACTTGAAACAAGTTTAGAAATGAATGAGGTATACGAGTATTAGGCTCTTTTTCTTGAAAACAATTATGCTCTTTCGCTTGGCAATCTGGTTAAGCGCAATGTACACTGGTGACACGCGTTTCGTGAAACGTGTTTTATATGTCAATGCAGAAGTTTCTTAAAACTCGGTTTCACCAGTGTGCACTGCTTTGTGGTCTGTGGTAACCATATTATGTACGCGTTTCATGAAACGCGTTTCACTAGTGTGGATTGTGCCTTAGCAAAACGCAAGATTGGTAGACATGTAGACCTGCCTCTGTAGCTGATATTAATGTAGGTGGTGAATCCCCCCTCGTACGGGAATGTCATGGTGAAGCTGAAACACACCAAAACAAAATAGGTGTTATAACAAAATGGATACTCTTTATCTTTGGTATACCAGTATTAGGCTCTTTTTCTTGAAAACAATTATGCTCTTTCGCTTGGCAATCTGGTTAAGCGCAATGTACACTGGTGACACACGTTTCGTGAAACGTGTTTTATATATATATGTCAATGCAGGAGTTTCTTGAAACTCGGTTTCACCAGTGTGCACTGCTTTGTGGTCTGTGGTAACCATATGTACGCGTTTCATGAAACGCGTTTCACAAGTGTGCATTGTGCCTTAGCAAAACGCAAGATTGGTAGACATGTAGACCTGCCTCTGTAGCTGATATTAATGTAGTAATGCGATAGCGGTTCAGAGGTAGAATATTTTTCAAATAAAGTTTCGAGTATTACATAACAAACAATGAAGCTGTGTTTAATGAACATAATAATTAAACAAAGAGTACAAAGAGAATACAATAACTCCCTTCGTAATTAAAGGAAACCACTTGTAAATTGAGATTAACAAAAAGCGGTGAGATTTGAAAACTTTACAAGATTTGGGAAACAAGTGAAGAGGGAGTGGTTAGGCCACGACTGATTGAAAGTTGAAAATTTTCCTTAATTGGAAGTCTTAATTACTTTGGTGAAAATGAAAGTGAATGATATGGGAGAAATAAGGGCACCTCTTCACATTATCATGAAGTTTGGATCTTTCTCCTAGAAGCTACAAAAAAATTATTTCCAAGAAGGAAGAAAGGATTCTGAAGTACATAATTATGTATTCCTTCCAATGAACTGGTGAGTAATGACTTCGTAAGGAATTTACTACTTCAAGATGGAGGATGCTCTTCAAGATGGTATGGTGTTTGGTGGTTGTTTCATATGTTGAAAAAGTCGATTTTAAATAATTTTCCTTCTTTCCTCATCCTTTCTATTTTTTTTTCTGCCTAATTGAGTTCACAATTTTGGATCTTTCTCCTAGAAGCTACAAAAAAATTATTTCCAAGAAGGAAGAAAGGATTCTGAAGTACATAATTATGTATTCCTTCCAACGAACTGGTGAGTAATGACTTCATAAGGAATTTTCTACTTCAAGATGGAGGATGCTCTTCAAGATGGTATGGTGTTTGGTGGTTGTTTCATATGTTGAAAAAGTCGATTTTAAATAATTTTCCTTCTTTCCTCATCCTTTCTATTTTTTTTCTGCCTAATTGAGTTCACATGAATAGCAACCTCTCTTTGTATTCACAATAAAGAAAACAAATCGCTCCCCTCTTATAAAACTTCCCCAAACAAGCGAAGACAACCGAGGCAATGTTCTTAATAATTAGAATTCGTTTTGTGCCCTCCAGGACTGAAGTTCTGAGTTGAAAGAGAAATTACACAACTGGCAAGAACCCCGCAGCAAGAACAACAAAAGAAAGAAATCATTCCAATTAATATTATGAACGAAACGCTGTGCTGAGGTTGAAATAATTTCAAATCCCAAACAAAACTTTACGTGGAAATAGAGAAAGACCAGTGGTGGCATCCCAGGGGAGCTGAGATGGACGAGAGGGATATGAAACCTACAGGGTTTACGTCTGGGAAAAGTAAAGGCTGTTAGGTGGGGTGAAATAGACTATAGGGCTCCGTTCCTGAAACACCAAGCTCTTTGCAGTTACTTATCCGGGGCTGATTCTTGGCGAGGATTTTATGGGATACGTACACCTGATGTATTCCATCAAATTAATACCAAAATACACAAGACCTAGGTTACACTGCTAAGTCGTGCACATGGTGGTTAACGCGGTTGACTTCGGATCTGAAGGTTGATGGCTCGAGTCCAAGTCATAAAATTTACCGTGGATTAACAATCGGGGACAAAATTTGTGACACGGTTGACTTCGGATCTGAAGGTTGATGGCTCGAGTCCAAGTCATAAAATTTACCGTGGATTATCAATCGGGGACCAAAATTTGTGACACGCATTCTTGTTTATCACAGTTAGAATTTCATTTTGGCATGAACTCTCCTGTCTCCTCTAATTGAAGTATGAGAAGCAAGAATGACCCCTAGCCATTATTTTTGTTCCAATAGATTGAATAGAAGATTCCTGATTTGTAAGGATTCAAAGTTCCAATACAAAAGATAATAAAACATCAAAGTTCCAATAACCGTCACTAGAAAGGTAAATATTGTTCCAACCATCTCATCGTCCTATACATCACGCTATAACGCCCAAAGGGGAAGAAATCAACCAAATTAATATCCAAGCCTGAAAGGAAAATACAGCTACCGTTCTCATCTCTGTTTTCCGGCAGCACTATACCCAATCGGTAGATAACTAAACACATCGCAAAGACTGAACAATGAGTGATTTTTCCATTGCATCAGGGTTTTTTTTATATATAAAGTTAAGTAAGTACCTATCCATTTTTTAATGCCTAATGTATACCTGTCTGAGTGCGTTATCTATTATATCCTTTGTGTCTTGTTCAGTAACAATATCAATTCTCAACTTAGACAGTAAGCTCTATACGGTACCCTTCCCATTCTCTACGGAGTCTACGGGATGAATTCTGAACAAGAAAAGCCAGGGATTACAAGGACTTAGCTTGATTACGTTCTGTAAAATCTCTTCAATTACATCTCTGCTGTTTCAGTCCCCATGTATTATTCAACAAGCAGGGTCCGTCCCTCCGGGAATTTTTTAGCCTGTGATGATTAGAGAAAATTAGTAATACCTATGTACCTACCTAATTTGTTTAATATTCAGCTTATTATTATTTCTACGGTACCCTTCCCATTCTCTACGGAGTCTACGGGATGAATTCTGAACAAGAAAAGCCAGGGATTACAAGGACTTAGCTTGATTACATCTCTGCTGTTTCAGTCCCCGTGTATTATTCAACAAGCTGGGCTCGTCCCTCCGGGAATTTTTAGCCCGTAGTTTATTCGATCGTGGTTAAAGAATACCTATGTACCTACCTAATTTGTTTAATTGAAAATTGACATTCCTGAATGGCTGGAGCACCTCGCAATACAAAGGTAGCACGTAAATACACTAGATGTGTGAAAACCATTGGCTCGCCAGATGGAAATTTGATAGCAAAAATTATCTACAAGTAGGTGCAAAATCGCATATTAACAAAAACCACATTCAGTGGTGAAAACATACCGAGATAATTTATGTAGAAAATTCCTTTAACCTTCAATACAGATTCGAAAATGTTTGGAAATTTACTACATATTTTAGGTTTTCGGTAATCTGTGGTTAAGCACAAATCTATGTTGATACAAATCAGAAAGAAATAGGTGAAACATCAAATCCAAAACCAAAATAGCGAAGTAAGGTTTCTGGGTATTCTGGATATTAAATAACTCTTATGTTGAGCCACTTCGCTAGAATTCCCAATATAGTGTGCAAGTCACCCATCCATTTATTGGCCTTCCTCGGCGTAGCTTAACATAGGCAAACTTTACGTGGAAATAGAGAAAGACCAGTGGTGGCATCCCAGGGGAGCTGAGATGGGCGAGAGGGATATGAAACCTACAGGGTTTAGGTCTGGGAAAAGTATAGACTGTTAGGTGGGGTGAAATAGACTACAGGGCTCCGTTCCTGAAACTCCAAGCTCCTTGCAGTTACTTATCCGGGGCTGATTCTTGGCGAGGATTTTATGGGATACGTACACCTGATGTATTCGATCAAATACCAAAATACACAAGACCTAGGTTAAACTGTGAGATCAGAGCTCATTTGTGTGAGAAAATGTGAAAAAAATCCCCCAAAAACCAGTTTTTTTGGTTTTCTGGCTTTATGGTTTTCTGGATAAAATTTGCACCACCATTTTCGTGTTCCTGGTAAAAAGACCTTTAATTTTATATATAGGTCGACCAGGTTTGGATAAGTCCTTCTATGGGGACAGACCGACAGACAGACGACACCGAAGCGAATACAATAGTCCGTCCCTTATACCTTTTATTATTAGTAATAATAAAGGAAGGACGGACTAAAAAGCAATGTTAATATTAGACCTCTGGATTAAACCCTTCAGATGTCTGTATATAATAAAGACCCGTAAGGACTTTTAATACGGTAATTTTTTTAGAGATTACACGCGTAATATTTTTCATTTTCCCATCAAACTCTATTCTGAACGTTGTTGTTTGGAGTCCAAGTCATCGAGGAAGAACATTGTACGTATACATAGGTACACAATTGCTGTTATCTTGGTATCTACGTAATAACCAAAGTTTTGAACTTTAGAGGATCATGTGCTTGCCAAACATTATCTAGATGCCTCAATTTATGGTCTACCTTTATCTACCATACAATGACATACATTACAAGTAGGTGAGTCTAATATAGCGGAGTTGCCCTTGTACTGGTTAGAAGTTATCCCCCAAAAACCAGTTTTTTGGTTTTTTGGCTTTATGGTTCTCTGGACAAAATTTGCACCACCACTTTCGTGTTCCTGGTGGAAAGACCTTTTACAATGTGTCGCACTTCACAAAGACTAGAGTAACAACTTAATTCTTGCTTTCACTAGACAAACAATATTGAAATGTTGTGCAAGGTACAGGAATGGTCCAAAGCAGAGTAAACTGTTAAAAGACATTTTTTTAAGCTTGTTCGTAAATTTTAAAATAAGACAAATGAATAAGTGATATTATGTATTAGAATAATGAAAGGAAAAGAAGAAGGACAACAACAGACAGACACCGAAGCGAATACAATAGTCCGTCCACTATACCTTTTATTATTAGTAATAATAAAGGAAGGACGGACTAAAAAGCAATATTATTAATATTAGACCTCTGGATTAAACCCTTCAGATGTCTGTAAATAATAAAGACCCGTAAGGACTTTTAATACGGTTATTCTTTAGAGATTACATGCGTAATATTTTCATTTTTCCATCAAACTCTATTCTGAACGTTGTTGTTTGGAGTCCAAGTCATCGAGGAAGAACATTGTACGTATAGGTACACAATTGCTGTTATCTTGGTATCTACGTAATAACATGATCATGATCACTAACACTAATCGTCTGCCAGTGCCAGTTAATACTAGAAATTTTAAAAGTCCTATAAGTTGAGCTGCATTCGAAATTTCCGTCAGTCAACTAACACTAATCGTCTGCCAGTGCCAGTTAATACTAGAAATTTTAAAAGTCTTATAAATTGAGCTGCATTCGAAATTTCCGTCAGTCCTACTCTACAATCTAGAAAAGCTTATCCAATCACGTCACTCCAAGCATGAAATCAAGCGGAAGACACACTTCACCTGTCAAATCAAATCTAATTTTTTATACTTCCCTCCAAATTGACTTCCATTTTTTTATAAACGTATAAAAATAAATAGTGTAGAGATATAGAGGTACATACGTCTATAGTTAGGCAGATACTATGTTAACACATACCTACCTACATAGGTATAGGTAGTTAGAGGTTATTTGGATAGATGAAAATTCAAGTGTGAATATGAAATGGAAAAAGCTGAATTTATTCCTGTTCAGATGAGAATATTATTCTTTCCAAATAAGAATGACATAGGTAATATTCTAGGAAATTGAAATGTCATCTTAGAACGTCTTAGAATATAATCAGCTTACCTCTTTCCCTTACTATTTTTACCTTCTTTCCTTACCTTGGATTACCTTTCTTGGAAGAGAAATATTATTTCTTTTTTTTTTTTAATTTTATGATGGTTTATCTCTTGTAAAAATAAATTACTTACAGTTTCCAAAGTTACCAGTCAAGTGAAGACTTTGTTCTTTTACCTATACCAATATGTTGCTACTTGACAGATTGACTCTCCTAGAGAAGTTAAATCCTTTTGAATTATTATTATTATTTTTTTTTTTTGAATCATAACCATCCCGAGGGAAGGGTTTCGAAGAAACCGAACATTAAAGAAGTAGCTTTCATATTTCAAAATAATTTTATTGTGCTATCTTTCCACGTTATGAACGAAGTACCTACCTAGGTATGCAAAATAATTATTTAACAACCCTAAGGAAACAGCAAAACATATAAAATAATGTAACCTCATTCTCGATCTCGAATGAAAATGCATTTTATGCTAAAACACAAAATGTATCGTTACGTTGCGTTGTTGTATGGAAAATCGCTTCGTATGAAAGAAGCAGATCGTTAGCGTCCTCAAGCTTAAATCGATTTCATCGGTGCACATAACTGAAAATAATTATTTAACAACCCTAAGGAAACAGCAAAACATATAAAATAATGTAACCTCATTCTCGATCTCGAATGAAAATGCATTTTATGTTAAAACACAAAGTGTATCGTTACGTTGCGTTGTTGTATGGAAAATCGATTCGTATGAAAGAAGCAGATCGTTAGCGTCGTTAAGCTTAAATCGATTTCATCGGTGCACATAATTGAAGCTTTGAAGAAAGCTTTCTATTCCCAAGCACTCTAACATTCGAGTCTGAAAAATTAGTGAAGACGACAAATTTCACCCGAAAAGATTAGGGTCAGGTAAAGATATTTGGTAGGTTAGGGCCAATATTGAACAAGTTCTACCGTTTTTGCCGAGCGTGTGAGATTTTTTCCCTATGTGCGTGTACTCACGGGTTAAAGAAAAGAAGCTTTCTATTCCCAAGCACTCCAACATTCGAGTCTGAAAAATTAGTGAAGACGACAAATTTCACCCGAAAAGATTAGGGTCAGGTAAAGATATTTGGCAAAATGAAATTTGAAATATTATGTATGTTATAAGCTCTGCTGAGAGCAAATTCATTTCCAAAGTTTTGAACTTTAGAGGATCATGTGCTTGCCAAACATTATCTAGATGCCTCAATTTATGGTCTACCTTTATCTACCATACAATTACATACATTACAAGTAGGTGAGTCTAATATAGCGGAGTTGCCCTTGTACTCAAATTCATTTACAGAACTACCAGCCTGTCTGTAAAGTGAAGATCTTGTTCGATGAAATCCAAAATCCTGTCATTTCATTTCCATCTCTCCTTCCTTATTATGTCTCAAATTGTCAACGAGTTAAGGATTTATATTTTCTTCTGTCAGATTTTTTCGACAAAGCTTGCAAGATATTATTTAAGATTTCAGGATTTGTCACAGCTATTATGACGAAATATTTTGGAAGTTTGTCTTTTTGGTTTGTGTGATTTGAAAGTTAATATAGTAGATCTAGATTCTAGAAAGGTAGGTAGGTAAAGGTTGTTCAACTGCAGAATTCAGATAAAGCACACTCTAGGTAGGTATTTGAGTAGGAATAGTGTGGGTGTTGTTTTCAGAGTAGGTAGGGTACCTATACCTACCCATAAAAAAAAGAAAAAAAAAAAACACCAACAATTTTTTTTTTAATATACCTACCATCAAACAATTCCATGACCTTGTTTGAACATTGAAAGCTCCACTGCTTGAATGTGTTGAGCTTTCATATTATAATCCCTGTCCGCCTCAAGGGTTTTGGCTGCGTATCCACCTACATCATTTTATCATTTTTTTTATCTCTTTTCCTTCAAAATGATATCATTTCTCTTTTCTATGACTCCTGTTTTTTTTTTTTTCAGTTGAACAAATTTTATTTATCTATCTTTTGATGTGAAATGTCGTCTGATAAAAACGTTTTTTATACTATTTTTCTTTGTATCATTTCTTATGTTGTGTTTTTTTGCTCTTTTTCTCCATGATACTCCTGGAGGAAACTGTTTATCTATCTTTTGATGTGAAATGTCGTCTGATAAAAACGTTTTTTATACTATTTTTCTTTGTATCATTTCTTATGTTGTGTTTTTTGCTCTTTTTCTCCATAATACTCCTTGAGGAAACTATACTCAGACGAGGAGGCACTTAGGAAAATGCATAGACATCTCAGTTCAGAGAGACTCTAAATGGGAACTTTGTAGGGCAATGGACCATACAGGGTGATTTTGACCCAGGATACAGGGCGGTTCAAGCCTGGTTACCTACTTCTTGTCACTTGAGGTTGAGGTTCCATCCCGGAAAATTATAGGAAACAAGCATTATTTTTATTACTTTCTCCTTACTGTTTTTTTTTTTTTTACAATTTGGCACAAGCAAGCTTAGAGTCAAAAGTAAACAAAAATCCGGATGTGTAAATGGAAACCATGAAAAGAAACTATTTCTAAAGATTTCAAAAACCTTTCGCGTGATACCCCCTCTCTTCGTTAGCCTAATGCCCCCAATTATCCCCCTGATGTTGAGATAGGTTTGGATAAAAAATGTGAGGAATCCACGCACCCATCTAACTCGGTCGAGATATTAATGTGAGTTAATAACTCAAAAACTAAACGAGGGAAATTGGGCAATAAAAAGGAAACCTTGGATAAACAGCGCAGTTAATGTTTTGTTTATGTTGGGAAAGTTGAGCGTGATAGTACCGTGGTGCGGGCAGGTTAACTGTCATTAAGGGACATGAAAGTTTCCAACTTTCTAATGCGTGAGCCAGGTATTAACTTATGCTCGTAAAATGTTCATGTTCATTAAAGTTAGATAGAGACAAAAATGTCCTTGTAAAGCCGAGTTTATGTTAGCCTAGTTAGCTTGGAAGGTAACGCTTGCCTTGTAAGCCCTAGGTTGCGGGTTCGACTAACGCCCGTGTCGGCAGTGCAATAGCTGCAATAGTCCTAAACTGAAATGGATGCGGTACACAAGGGATCAAGAAGAGACCGCCTTAACATAACGCCTGGGGCGAAAAGAAATATCCTTGTACTCGTTAGAAGTTGAACACAAGCAGGCCTTTGTGGACCTTTTTCCAAGGGAGTTCCACAGTGTAGGTACTACTGGACTTCATCTACCTCTATCATAACATGTCCATCCCGTAGTATGTCCCTGATCATAGTTATTTTGATGACTGGCTCACTGTAATTTCTGTCGTCAGGCATATTCACTGTCAAAGGGATTCAATCTCCAATCCCGATATCGCTACAAATAATCCCCGCCGTAATCTTGCCTGCTGTTTTATGGAAATTTCCAATTACGCTCCTATGACAAAAACCCAACATTGACATATTCCCGGGGACCTTTTTGAAGGCACAATTAAATTTCCAATTTATTTTCCAACATTTTGTGGTACAAGGAAAACGGCACGAGACAAATTAAATTACGGGATTGTCTTCCAAAGACTGAATAATGAATATGTACCATATGGGTCATCCCACGTCCCGGGCAGGATGTGCAATCTCTTTCCGGACAATGCTTTTGTCCTGTCATGTTTTGAAAAATCGTTATTGGTAAAATTCAAATATAGTCTGCTATCAGTAGCGTATTGGATGTATTCATAGGTAAATTTATTTGTTTACAAATACAAGAAATCACAAAGGATGAAATTATTGCATTGGCAAAAGCAAGAAGAAGTAGAAGAACAGGAGATAGTACCCAATACACTTGGAAATATGTAATTTGACTAATTGAATCAGCTCCGGGTATAAAACAACTAACGGCTTTCAGTAACAACTCGCCAATTGAATAGAAATTCATCAAGAGTGATTGATTGTCCCTCTTGTCACCAATCATTTTTCTTTTATCAATACATTGCCATTCAATCTTTTTCTTAAGCCTTCCATTTTCCTATTTTGAAAGAGAAAATTTTCTTTGTATGTTTTGACCATGACGGAATAAAAATCGTTTCCTTTCGTATCAAGATATTTCCTCTTAATCCATAAGTGTATTTCGAAATAGCTGCATTTATTAGGAATTTTGCTGAATCCTCGTTCAAACACTAGTGTCAAGGTATCTATACCATCTACCTATACCTACCTAACTCTCTGTTGCAAGATCACGGTGTACATTCATTCAAAGTAAATTTATACATACATAGAGGTGGACCAAAATGAATCAGAAGATGTGCAAGAGAACATGGAAATAATATTTACACATGGTATTCTTGACCAAACGAAAAGGAAGGAAATAAATTGGAGTTGTCAATATCAGAGAACACTTGAACACAAGCAAAGAAATCTTTCCTACGCACAAGGTACCTGTTTATCTACAACACGACGTTCTTGATCAACAATGGAAAGATACAACTCGCCAATTGAATAGAAATTCATCAAGAGTGATTGATTGTCCCTCTTGTCACCAATCATTTTTCTTTTATCAATACATTGCCATTCAATCTTTTTCTTAAGCCTTCCATTTTCCTATTTTGAAAGAGAAAATTTTCTTTGTATGTTTTGACCATGACGGAATAAAAATCGTTTCCTTTCGTATCAAGATATTTCCTCTTAATCCATAAGTGTGTTTCGAAATAGCTGCATTTATTAGGAATTTTGCTGAATCCTCGTTCAAACACTAGTGTCAAGGAATCTATACCATCTACCTATACCTACCTAACTCTCTGTTGCAAGATTACGGTGTACATTCATTCAAAGTAAATTTATACATACATAGAGGTGGACCAAAATGAATCAGAAGATGTGCAAGAGAACATGGAAATAATATTTACACATGGTATTCTTGACCAAACGAAAAGGAAGGAAATAAATTGGAGTTGTCAATATCAGAGAACACTTGAACACAAGCAAAGAAATCTTTCCTACGCACAAGGTAGGTACCTGTTTATCTACAACACGACGTTCTTGATCAACAATGGAAAGATCTAGTACAACATTCGAAATTGCTCAGCTACCGAAAGCATATTGAACTGACAGACAGACATACATACCTGAACATTTGAGAGTTCAAACTTTGAATTCAGGGGTTCTCAATCAAAATTTTGTATCTGTGCTTCTGAAAAATTCAGGACTTTGTAGTCTATAAACCATGGCAAGGAAGA
Source organism: Diaphorina citri (assembly GCF_000475195.1). Lineage (NCBI taxonomy): Eukaryota > Metazoa > Arthropoda > Insecta > Hemiptera > Psyllidae > Diaphorina > Diaphorina citri. The sequence goes on along the minus strand of NW_007377474.1, from coordinate 438,614 downwards.
AAGGAGATGGACTGATGCAATGGTATCGTCCTATCGTCAGTGGATGTGCCAAAGCTACCCAAAAATTCTACCTATAATTCGTTTCCTCGTAATAAAATCATCAAAATTTGGGATTGAGTAGATTGGAACACATCACATGCCTCCAGACACACACCATTTGTCAAGGGTACAGGTTTATTTTCCCTACAGATCAATTTAACTTGAAACTTTTCAACGGGGTTTAGACAAATTTTGCACAAAGTTTGGGAACTTCTCCGTTATTTTATTGCGTACGGTATTCTACTCTACAATCTAGAAAAGCTTATCCAATCACGTCACTCCAAGCATGAAATCAAGCGGAAGACACACTTCACCTGTCAAATCAAATCCAATTTTTTATACTTCCCTCCAAATTGACTTCCAATTTTTTATAAACGTATAAAAATAAATAGTGTAGAGATAATATAGAGGTACATACGTCTATAGTTAGGCAGATACTATGTTACACATACCTACATAGGTATAGGTATAGGTAGTTGGAAGTTATTTGGATAGATTGAAAATTCAAGTGTGAATATGAAATGGAAAAAGCTGAATTTATTCCTGTTCAGATGAGAATATTATTCTTTCCAAATTAGAACGACATAGGTAGTATTCTAGGAAATTGAAATGTCATCTTAGAACGTCTTAGAATATAATCAGCTTACTTCTTTCCCTTACTATTTTTACCTCTTTCCCTTACTATTTTTACCTTCTTTCCTTACCTTGGATTACCTTTCTTGGAAGAGAACAAATTCTACATGTATTGTGTTTAGTATCCCAGCAGGCTCAGAGTTGTATGAAAGTTAGTCCTGGGCCTTTACAGTTCTTGAAATAAGGTGTTCAGAGTGTTTAGCCTTCAGACAGATTTTCAAGGTCACCTAATGTTCTCAAGGTCATTCAGGTCAAAAACGTTTCCAAGCTCCATGGTGAATTCGATGGCAAACTTTTGTAGTAAATTATGACCAACAAAATCCTTATCATATGAAAACGTTCTTTAATGTAGCTGAAATAAAGTTGAAGGCACGTCCCGGGCAGGATGTGCAATCTCTTTCCGGACAATGCTTTTGTCCTGTCATGTTTTGAAAAATCGTTATTGGTAAAATTCAAATAGAGTCTGCTATCAGTAGCGTATTGGATGTATTCATAGGTAAATTTATTTGTTTACAAATACAAGAAATCACAAAGGGTGAAATTATTGCCTTGGCAAAAGCGATATATGTAATTTGACTAATTGACTCAGCTCCGGATATAAAACAACTAGGTAATGGCTCTCAGTCACAACTCGCCAATTGAATAGAAATTCATCAAGAGTGATTGATTGTCCCTCTTGTCACCAATCATTTTTCCTATTTTCTTGTGGTTCATCCGTTACAAACAGGAAGAGATTTTACTTGAAGACGAGTTTAATCAAAAAATCCAGTGACATTTTTTATCAAAGTACAGGATTTTGAACAGTATTTGTATTTTGTGTAAACAAAGATAGAGCTTGTAAAAAGTACAAAGTACAGACGTATTGCACTATTGACTGAAGTACGTACCTGACTGAAAGTTGACAATTTCCTGAAGTATTTATCACAAAATACAGATGAGAAATGTGCTTTCCTTGACGAAACATGTCTGCATAAAGTTATTAAAAAATGAATTAGGTCGGTACCTACTTCGCCATGAATTTATCTTTATGGACCATCACCAAATTAGACTCATCCATCAAAAAAGTCTCAGCGTAAAATACGCAAACAGTAGAGAAAAAACTTCCACCATTAAAGTTCCTTTTTAAAAATTCTCTGGATACCAGGGAACACCCATCTTAGTGTAAAGAGTGAGTGAGTTATGATTATGAAAACTCCTTTCAGTTTTTCAGTGGACTACTCAGTCAATGAATCAGATACTAAAACAAGTGACTCACTCTTCAACTCCCTTAACGCATGGGGACTTGAGTTAGGATCTCGCTCATTGACTGAGTAGTCTACTAAAAAGAGTAGTTCTTTTCTATAACTCACTCCGGCATAACAAGTCTATATTATGAACCACCCTGTTACATCAGAAGCAAGTTAGTGTTATCATTATTATTTTTATTCAACCAATTTACCCTTGCAGATAACACTGGGTCGTTTCGTTATCTCTTCCCCTCCAGACCTCATTATCTTTTCTTTTTTCCATGTTTCTATATCATTATTCGGGTATTTGTCTGTTTTCCATGTTTCTCCTCTTTTGTATAATGTTCTTCTTAATTTTAGAGAGTAACTCTGGGGAATCAATAAGATTTTTCAGTAATTTAAAGATGAATAGAACCCCTTGATTGTTTCTCCTCTCTTCAAGTGTTTGAAGAGAAAAATAGGGGAAAGCCTGGAGAATGTAGGGTGTCTCAAAAGTTAAGGCAAATTACGTTAGTGAGATAAAGGTAACTTCCTGTGGAAATCTGTGGCATGTATCTATTTTCTTGTGGTTCATCCGTTACAAACAGGAAGAGATTTTACTTGAAGACGAGTTTAATCAAAAAATCCAGTGACATTTTTTATCACACAAAGTACAGGATTTTGAACAGTATTTGTATTTTGTGTAGACAAAGATAGAGCTTGTAAAAAGTACAAGTAAAGACGTATTGCACTATTGACTGAAGTACGTACCTGACTGAAAGTCGAAAATTTCCTGAAGTAGGTATTTATCACAAAATACAGATGAGAAATGTGATGCTTTCCTTGACGAAACATGTTTGCATAAAGTTATTAAAAAAATGAATTAGGTAGGTACTTCGCCATAAATTTATCTTTATGGACCTTTACAAAATTTAGACTCATCCATCAAAAAAGTCTCAGCGTAAAATACACAAACAGTAGAGAAAAAACTTCCACCATTAAAGTTCCTTTTTAAAAATGCTCTAGATACCAGGGAACACCCATCTTAGTGTAAAGAGTGAGTGAGTGAGTTGTGAAAACTCATTTCGGTTTTTCAGTGGACTACTCAGTCAATGAGTCAGATACTAAAACAAGTGACTCACTCTTCAACTCCCTTTACGCATAGGGACTTGAGGAGTTAGGATCTCGCTCATTGACTGAGTAGTCTACTAAAAAGAGTAGTTCTTTTCTATAACTCACTCCGGCATAACAAGTCTATATTATGAACCACCCTGTTACATCAGAAGCAAGTTAGTGTTATCATTATTATTTTTATTCAACCAATTTACCCTTGCAGATAACACTGGGTCGTTTCGTTATCTCTTCCCCTCCAGACCTCATTATCTTTTCTTTTTTCCATGTTTCTATATCATTATTCGGGTATTTGTCTGTTTTCCATGTTTCTCCTCTTTTGTATAATGTTCTTCATTCAGCTATTATCACCACCTAGAGCTAACTATTGCATGGATCCTACCTATGTATGTCCTGTTGTTATGGTTTGAATTTTGTATGAAAGGTGGGTTCTTCATTTTGAATATGTATTTGAACACCTGTTGCTTCATACCTAGGTGATTACATAATTTATTACAGAATAGTATAGGTACCAACACCTATAGGATATTCAATTGGGAGTTGAAGATCAAGTTATACACTTCAGGAGTCGCGTTTTTCCATAATTCACTCACTATTTACACATCTCTCTAGTCAATACAACATACAAACCATACACCATTCATTCAAACGAGTCTACCTACTGCACGCATCAAAACATATGCAAATAGTTATTCAATCATACCCATACCTATTCGTTTGAAAAAAAACATGGAACTTTTATTGTATTCATTTGAAACATTCGAGCAGTGTTCATTTAAACTCACCACGTCCATTGTTATACAAATTGAATTATTTAAGCCTATACCTACAGCTCTACAGCATCGTGTTTCAAAGGAAAACAAACAATATAACAAACTAGCTATGAATGATTAACTGATGGCTGGGGAATGAGAGAGAGAGGAAGAGAGAGAGAGAGAGAGGAAGAGAGAGAGAAGGGAAGCAGGGAGAATAATAGAGGAATAGGTGTAGAACGTGCTGGAGACAGAGGGAGATAGGAATGCTACGAAAAGAGAACAAGAGAGAATCTAATATCTTGTGAACAAGTAGGAGTGATAGAGAGAGAGAGAGAAAGGAAGGGAGGGAGAGAGAGAGAAGGAGAGAAGGACGGAGATTGAAAGAGGGAGAGAAGGGAAGCATTGAGAATAGGACAGGAACAAAATGGAGAGAGAAAGAGGCAAACGAGTGGTAAAGAGGGAAAAGGGACAGGGGGTATAATGGAGAGGGAAAGAGAGATAGAAAGATCTAACGCAGGGAGAGAGAAAGAAGGAGAGATAGAGAGAGTCGAATGTAAATACAGCAGCAATTTACATTTCATTAGGTTTATTGGGCTGATGAAAAGTATGAAGCGAACAACATGAAACCCTCGGGTCTAATTATTCATTACCTACCTATCTACCTTACAATATAACAGTAAATTTCATTCCTACAATATCAAACCTCTTAAAAAAAAAAAAAAAAAAAAAAAAAAAAAAAAAAAAAAAAAAAAAAAAAAAATGAGCAGGGAATTTTTGATTGGTTTTACAAGTATGGTGCAAAATGAGTTGTGTAAAGAGCTACCTACTCTTTTTAATGGACTAGTCAGTCAATGAGTCTCACCCTAAAATAACTCACTCTTTAGTTCCCTATAAGTAGAGTAAGTAAGGATCTGGCAGAGTAGCAAACTGAAAAGAGTAGTTCTTTGACTCACTCTTTACACGTCTCTACCACTCATTTTTCTCACCAACTGAACCCGTCCAAGGGCCCTAGATATTAATTAAATTAGAACCTTTTCATATCTCAGAGTGAGATGTACTAACAGGATTACAACAAGATGGGAGACAAAATAATTCCAAACAAAAAGAGTGTGAAAGGAGGGGAAAAAGAGGAGGAAAAGGGAGAAAGTGAAAGAAAGAGAGAGAGAGAGAGAAAGAAAAGAACGCTGGAAGAGAGAAGAAGACTCGAAGAGAGATTACAGAAAAACCTATGTTAGTAACGAAATGAAGGAGAGAAAGAGAAAATCAGAGGAAAAGGAGAGAGAGAGAGAGAGAGAGACAAAATAAGGAAGGGAGAGGAACGAAAAGAAGAATAAAGAGAGAACAAGGCAAAAAAAAGGAGGATGGGAAAAACACGAATTATGAGCAGGATGAAAAAAGAGGAAGAGAAGGAGATATAGAGAGAGAAAGAGAGAAGGAGAGGTATCTGTGCTTCTGAAAAATTCAGGACTTTGTAGTCTATAAACCATGGCAAGGAAGAAAGGAGATGGACTGATGCAATGGTATCGTCAGTGGATGTGCCAAAGCTACCTAAAAATTCTACCTATAATTCGTTTCCTCGTAATAAAATCATCCAAATTTGGGATTGAGTAGATTGGAACACATCACATGCCTCCAGACACACATCATTTGTCAAGGGTACAGGTTTATTTTCCCTACAGATCAATTTAACTTGAAACTTTTCAACGAGGTTTAGACAAATTTTGCACAAAGTTTGAAGTTCATTTCGAGTCATTAATTTAATCTGGAGGAAAATCTGACAAGGAGGACTTAAGAACCGCCAGGTACTCTGGGGAGAAAAATAAAGGGTTAGGGGGCCAGAGGGTTGTCCAAGCTGTGGGTTACCGGCCCGAGCATTTGAAGTACGGGCCAAAATGATGGTTTTTAGGATTTTTTTAAAATATTGTTTGTTTGTTTGTTTGTTTGAATACCTAGGGTTACAAAGTTCTTTCACAAGACTTTCAATAAATGAATTGAAGTGAATTTATTTATTTTTTAGGTACCTATTTCTTTATTTTATAAATTGACAAGTGAAGACATTTCAAAAGAAACTCAGGAAAAAAGGGATCATAAGAATTTCATTTTTAATCTCATCCTTCAATTTTTGAATAATTAATATTTCAATCTTGCCTAATCTAGAATTTTTCGTCCTGTCAGGGGATTAGAAAGGAAGGTAAAATATAAGATAAAATGTTCATGTTCATTAAAGTTAGATAGAGACAAAAATGTCCTTGTAAAGCCGAGTTTATGTTAGCCTAGTTAGCTTGGAAGGTAATGCTTGCCTTGTAAGCACTAGGTTGCGGGTTCGACTAACGCCCGTGTCGGCAGTGCAATAGCTGTAATAGTCCTAAACTGAAATGGATGCGGCACACAAGGGATCAAGAAGGGACCGCCTTAACATAACGCCTGGGGCAAAAAGAAATATCGGTCAGAATTCATCACTAAAACTTATGTACAAGTTGAAAGTAAAATCAAAGAAATCAAATCAAGAATGATAATCCATTTATTGGCCTTGCTCGGCGTAGCCTAACATAGGTGACGCTAAAACCGGTCTTAAATTAACGACTGAAGTGTTATCTAAAACTTTCTCGCTTTGAGTTCATAGGTCGTCGCGACAAATTTCAAGATCAGAGCTCATTTGTGTGCAATAGTCCGTCCCTTTTACCTTTTTATTACTATTGTAATAATAAAGGAAGGACGGGCTAAAAACGGCGAATGAGGAGGAGAAGAAGAATGAGGATAAGACCAGAGGGGGGAGCACGGTTGGCGAAATAGAAAGGAGAAGAGGAGGAAAGAAAGAAGGAAGAGAAGAAAGTAAGGGGGAGGAAGGGATGGTTGTTTCCTAACCTAATGGAAAATTACTCGGTCATTCCAGCGTGAATATTTTTTCCCTCCCTTTCCTTCTTCCTTCTTATCTGATGTCTGTAAGAACTAACCACCTTTATCTCTCTCTCTTCTCTCATCTTTCTTTTCCCCTTGTAACGCTCGCTTTCATTCTCGGAATTCATCCTTTTCTTGTGTTACCGGTTAAGGTATGTTTCATGTAAACCTACCTAATATAGAAATAAGTACCTACCTTCTATAGAAAAATATTTTTTTTTTAAAAATGGAGAAGCAAATACCGACACATGCCATCGGAAGCCTGTCGGTCTCATGAATAGATATTGGACAATAGATAATCAGTCTCTACAAATTCTACATGTATTGTGTTTAGTATCCCAGCAGGCTCAGAGTTGTATGAAAGTTAGTCCTGGGCCTTTACAGTTCTTGAAATAAGCTGTTCAGAGTGTTTAGCCTTCAGAAGGATTTTCAAGGTCACCTAATGTTCTCAAGGTCATTCAGGTCAAAAATGTTTCCAAGCTCCATGGTGAATTCGATGGCAAACTTTTGTAGTAAATTATGACCAACGAAATCCTTATCATATGAAAACGTTCTTTAATGTGGCTGAAATAAAGTTGAAGGCAAAAATTTATTTATTTATTTATTTATTAATTAAAAATCAATAAAAAAAAAAAAAAAAAAAAAAAAATCAAGAATGATAATCCATTTATTGGCCTTGCTCGGCGTAGAACATAGGTGACGCTAAAACCGGTCTTAAATTAACGACTGAAGTGTTATCTAAAACTTTCTCGCTTTGAGTTCATGAGTCGTCGCGACAAATTTCAAGATCAGAGCTCATTTGTGTGCAATAGTCCGTCCCTTATACCTTTTTATTACTATTGTAATAATAAAGGAAGGACGGGCTAAAAAACGGCGAATGAGGAAGAGAAGGAGAATGAGGATAAGACCAGATGGGGGAGCACGGTTGGCGAAATAGAAAGAAGAAGAGGAGGAAAGAAAGAAGGAAGAGAAGAAAGTAAGGGGGAGGAAGGGATGGTTGTTTCCTAATGGAAAATTACTCGGTCATTCCAGCGTGAATATTTTTTCTCTCCCTTTCCTTCTTCCTTCTTATCTGATGTCTGTAAGAACTAACCACCTTTATCTCTCTCTCTTCTCTCATCTTTCTTTTCCCCTTGTAACGCTCGATTTCGTTCTCGGAATTCATCCTTTTCTTGTGTTACCGGTTAAGGTATGTTTCATGTAAACCTACCTATTATAGAAATAAGTACCTACCTTCTATAGAAAAATATTTTTTAAAAAAATGGAGAAGTAAATACCGACACATGCCATCGGAAGCCTGTCGGTCTCATGAATAGATATTGGACAATAGATAATCAGTCTCTACAAATTCTACATGTATTGTGTTTAGTATCCCAGCAGGCTCAGAGTTGTATGAAAGTTAGTCCTGGGCCTTTACAGTTCTTGAAATAAGGTGTTCAGAGTGTTTAGCCTTCAGACAGATTTTCAAGGTCACCTAATGTTCTCAAGGTCATTCAGGTCAAAAATGTTTCCAAGCTCCATGGTGAATTCGATGGCAAACTTTTGTAGTAAATTATGACCAACAAAATCCTTATCATATGAAAACGTTCTTTAATGTAGCTGAAATAAAGTTGAAGGCAAAAATAGGGGAAAGCCTGGAGAATGTAGGGTGTCTCAAAAGTTAAGGCAAATTACGTTAGTGAGATAAAGGTAACTTCCTGTGGAAATCTGTGGCATGTATCTATTTTCTTGTGGTTCATCCGTTACAAACAGGAAGAGATTTTACTTGAAGACGAGTTTAATCAAAAAATCCAGTGACATTTTTTATCAAAGTACAGGATTTTGAACAGTATTTGTATTTTGTGTAAACAAAGATAGAGCTTGTAAAAAGTACAAAGTACAGACGTATTGCACTATTGACTGAAGTACGTACCTGACTGAAAGTTGACAATTTCCTGAAGTATTTATCACAAAATACAGATGAGAAATGTGCTTTCCTTGACGAAACATGTCTGCATAAAGTTATTAAAAAATGAATTAGGTCGGTACCTACTTCGCCATGAATTTATCTTTATGGACCATCACCAAATTAGACTCATCCATCAAAAAAGTCTCAGCGTAAAATACGCAAACAGTAGAGAAAAAACTTCCACCATTCACCCTGTTACATCAGAAGCAAGTTAGTGTTATCATTATTATTTTTATTCAACCAATTTACCCTTGCAGATAACACTGGGTCGTTTCGTTATCTCTTCCCCTCCAGACCTCATTATCTTTTCTTTTTTCCATGTTTCTATATCATTATTCGGGTATTTGTCTGTTTCCCATGTTTCTCCTCTTTTGTATAATGTTCTTTATTCAGCTATTATCACCACCTAGAGCTAACTATTGCATGGATCCTACCTATGTATGTCCTGTTGTTATGGTTTGAATTTTGTATGAAAGGTGGGTTCTTCATTTTGAATATGTATTTGAACACCTGTTGCTTCATACCTAGGTGATTACATAATTTATTACAGTATAGTATAGGTACCAACACCTATAGTATATTCAATTGGGAGTTGAAGATCAAGTTATACATTTCAGGAGTCGCGTTTTTCCAAAATTCACCCACTTTTTACACATCTCTCTAGTCAATACAACATACAAACCATACACCATTCATTCAAACGAGTCTACCTACTGCACGCTTCAAAACATATGCAAATAGTCATTCAATCATACCCATACCTATTCGTTTGAAAAAAAAAACATGGAACTTTTATTGTATTCATTTGAAACAAATTTTGTATGAAAGGTGGGTTCTTCATTTTGAATATGTATTTGAACACCTGTTGCTTCATACCTAGGTGATTACATAATTTATTACAGAATAGTATAGGTACCAACACCTATAGGATATTCAATTGGGAGTTGAAGATCAAGTTATACACTTCAGGAGTCGCGTTTTTCCATAATTCACTCACTATTTACACATCTCTCTAGTCAATACAACATACAAACCATACACCATTCATTCAAACGAGTCTACCTACTGCACGCATCAAAACATATGCAAATAGTTATTCAATCATACCCATACCTATTCGTTTGAAAAAAAACATGGAACTTTTATTGTATTCATTTGAAACAATCGAGCAGTGTTCATTTAAACTCACCACGTCCATTGTTATACAAATTGAATTATTTAAGCCTATACCTACAGCTCTACAGCATCGTGTTTCAAAGGAAAACAAACAATATAACAAACTAGCTATGAATGATTAACTGATGGCTGGGGAATGAGAGAGAGTTTGAAACATTCGAGCAGTGTTCATTTAAACTCACCACGTCCATTGTTATACAAATTGAATTATTTAAGCCTATACCTACAGCTCTACAGCATCGTGTTTCAAAGGAAAACAAACAATATAACAAACTAGCTATGAATGATTAACTGATGGCTGGGGAATGAGAGAGAGAGGAAGAGAGAGAGAGAGAGAGGAGAATAATAGAGGAATAGGTGTAGAACGTGCTGGAGACAGAGGGAGATAGGAATGCTACGAAAAGAGAACAAGAGAGAATTGGTTTTCTGGACAAAATTTGCACCACCATTTTCGTGATCCTGATAAAAAGACCTTTAATTTGATATATAGGTCGACCAGGTTTGGATAAGTCCTTCTATGGGGACAGACAGACAGACAGACTGACTGACTGACAGACGGACAGACAGACCGACACCGAAGCGAATACAATAGTCCGTCCACTATACCTTTTATTATTAGTAATAATAAAGGAAGGACGGACTAAAAAGCCATTCAAAAAAGAAAGGATTTTCTAGGACGCTCCAGATTTCTACTGGGAGTTTGGAGTAGGATTAGCCGGAGATTAGGGCGCTATTGTGTAATGAGCGTACCTGTTTACTAGGCCATAATAATTCTTCACGAGGGCTAAACAATTCTATTATAAATAATCCCAGAGAGTATACCTGTAGGAATAATATCGTGGTGGGCAATAGATAGTTGCGCTTACTTGGGTGATGTTTCAAAGTCATAGAGCAGGAAAAATGAGGACCAACGGAATTTTTCTTTTTCTTCGACTTCTAGATACCGAGATAAATCGATTTAAAAAATACCGGTAAATCGAGAACTTTGACGTCACGGCATACGCTCCCGTAGGCGATGACGTCATAATTCATGACTCCCCCTTCGTTTGTTTGTGCGCAAGCATTTCTGCGCATTTTGACGTGAAATCTGCGTCACAACTCTTTGAACTTTTTCATTAGAACGGCAATTAAAAATTGAATTTTCGACCTTTTAAAGTTTAGAGAGAATCCAAGTAGGAGTGATAGAGAGAGAGAGAGAGAGAGAGAGAGAGAGAGAAAAAGGAAGGGAGGGAGAGAGTGAGAAGGAGAGAAGGAGAAAGAAAAAGGGACGGAGATTGAAAGAGGGAGAGAAGGGAAGCATTGAGAATAGGACAGGAACAAAATGGAGAGAGAAAGAGGCAAGCGAGTGGTAAAGAGGGAAAAGGGACAGGGGGTATAGTGGAGAGGGAAAGAGAGATAGAAAGATCTAACGCAGGGACAGAGAAAGAAGGAGAGATAGAGAGAGTCGGATGTAAATACAGCAGCATTTTACATTTCATTAGGTTTATTAGGCTGATGAAAAGTATGAAGCGAACAACATGAAACCCTCGGGTCTAATTATTCATTACCTTACAATATAACAGTAAATTTCATTCCTACAATATGAGAGAGAGAGAGAGAGAGAAGGGAAGCAGGGAGAATAATAGAGGAATAGGTGTAGAACGTGCTGGAGACAGAGGGAGATAGGAATGCTACGAAAAGAGAACAAGAGAGAATCTAATATCTTGTGAACAAGTAGGAGTGATAGAGAGAGAGAGAGAAAGGAAGGGAGGGAGAGAGAGAGAAGGAGAGAAGGACGGAGATTGAAAGAGGGAGAGAAGGGAAGCATTGAGAATAGGACAGGAACAAAATGGAGAGAGAAAGAGGCAAACGAGTGGTAAAGAGGGAAAAGGGACAGGGGGTATAATGGAGAGGGAAAGAGAGATAGAAAGATCTAACGCAGGGAGAGAGAAAGAAGGAGAGATAGAGAGAGTCGAATGTAAATACAGCAGCAATTTACATTTCATTAGGTTTATTGGGCTGATGAAAAGTATGAAGCGAACAACATGAAACCCTCGGGTCTAATTATTCATTACCTACCTATCTACCTGGCTGACTTTCTCCTATCCTGTCTTCCTTCTTTCTTTGACTTCGGAACGATAAGACCATAACAGTTACAGTTCCCCCTTTCAAACCCCTTAAAAAAAAAAAAAAAAAAAAAAAAAAAAAAAAAAAAAAAAAAAAAAAAAAATGAGCAGGGAATTTTTGATTGGTTTTACAAGTATGTGTAGGTACTTTATTTAAGTGCAAAATGAGTTGTGTAAAGAGCTACCTACTCTTTTTAATGGACTAGTCAGTCAATGAGTCTCACCCTAAAATATCTCACTCTTTAGTTCCCTATAAGTAGAGTAAGTTAGGATCTGACAGAGTAGCAAACTGAAAAGAGTAGTTCTTTGACTCACTCTTTACACGTCTCTACCACTCATTTTTCTCACCAACTGAACCCGTCCAAGGGCCCTAGATATTAATTAAATTAGAACCTTTTCATATCTCAGAGTGAGATGTACTAACAGGATTACGACATGATGGGAGACAAAATAATTCCAAACAAAAAGAGTGTGAAAGGAGGGGAAAGAAGAGGAGGAAAAGGGAGGAAAGTAAAAAGAGAGAGAGAGAGAGAGAGAGAGAGAGAGAGAGAAAAGAACGCTGGAAGAGAGATTACAGAAAAACCAATGCTAGTAACGAAATGAAGGAGAGAAGAAGAAAATCAGAGGAAAAGGAGAGAGACAAAATAAGGAAGGGAGAGGAACGAAAAGAAGAATAAAGAGAGAACAAGGCAAAAAAAAGGAGGATGGGAAAAATACCAAGTATGAGCAGGATGAAAAAAGAGGAAGAAAAGGAGATATAGAGAGAGAAAGAGAGAAGAAGAGCTTTTGAAAGAGATTAGAAGGATAGAAAGTTCAAAATGGAAAAAGAGAAATGAGGCAGAGACAAAGAGATAAGGGGAGAAGAAGAGAGTGGGAAAAAGAGAAGAAAGAGGGAGGGATAAATGTTCATTTTTCTGTGTTCTTGAGTTCATTTCGAGTCATTAATTTAATCTGGAGGAAAATCTGACAAGGAGGACTTAAGAACCGCCAGGTACTCTGGGGAGAAAAATAAAATAAAGGGTTAGGGGGCCAGAGGGGTGTCCAAGCTGTGGGTTACCGGTCCGAGCATTTGAAGTACGGGCCAAAGTGATGGTTTTTAGGAATTTTTTAAAATATTGTTTGTTTGAATACCTAGGGTTACAAAGTTCTTTCACAAGACTTTCAATAAATGAATTGAAGTGAATTTATTTATTTTTTAGGTACCTATTTCTTTATCTTATAAATTGACAAGTGAAGACATTTCAAAAGAAATACAGGAAAAAAGGGATTATAAGAATTTCATTTTTAATTTAATCCTTCAATTTTTGAATAATTAATATTTCAATCTTGCCTAATCTAGAATTTAGAGGGGATTAGAAAGGAAGGTAAAATATAAGGTAAAAAGCCATTCAAAAAAGAAAGGATTTTCTAGGACGCTCCAGATTTCTACTGGGAGTTTGGAGTAGGATTAGCCGGAGATTAGGGCGCTATTGTGTAATGAGCGTACCTGTTTAGTAGGCCATAATAATTCTTCACGAGGGCTAAACAATTCTATTATATAATCCCAGAGAGTATACCTGTAGGAATAATATCGTGGTGGGCAATAGATCAGTTGTGCTTACTTGGGTGATGTTTCAAAGCCCCTCCACGCCCTCTGGTGGAGAACCTCACGAACTAAAGTCCAATGACAAGATCATGGAAGCCAACCTCATACAATTAGAGTAAGTACGAAATTGAACTAGTGTAATAGATCAGTTGCGCTTACTTGGGTGATGTTTCAAAGTCATAGAGCAGGAAAAATGAGGACCAACGGAATTTTTCTTTTTCTTCGACTTCTAGATACCGAGATAAATCGATTTAAAAAATACCGGTAAATTGTGAACTTTGACGTCACGGTATACGCTCCCGTAGGCGATGACGTCATAATTCATGACTCCCGCTTCGTTTGTACGCAAGCGTTTCTGCGCATTTTGACGTGAAATCTGACGTCACAACTCTCTGAACTTTTACATTAGAACGGCAATTAAAAATTGAATTTTCGACCTTTTAAAGTTACTCTTTCGGAGTTTTGACCTCATATTTGGATTTTTCACAAGCTCCCGTAGGCGATGACGTCATAATTCATGACTCCCGCTTCGTTTGTTTGTGCGCAAGCGTTTCTGCGCATTTTGACGTGAAATCTGCGTCCCAACTCTTTGAACTTTTTCATTAGAACGACAATTAAAAATTGAATTTTCGACCTTTTTAAGTTAGGTACTTTTTCGGAATTTTGACCTCATATTTGGATTTTTACAACTTTTTACGTAGGAATCGACCTTTTATTAATAATATTTTCCCAATTGCAACTCCTCCATTAATATTAATTATACCATGCTAGGCTTATTATTGTCAGGGCGAAACAATAAAAGGCATTTGGGACTTTGGGCTACCCTGTTTTTTTTTTCCTTTCTTTTCTTTTACCTTATCTTCTTCCTCTTTCTTTTTCCTTTCTTTCTTCTACACATACGGGGCACATTGGGGTTCCCAAACTCCTTCATCTGTTTTAGTTATTCTCCTTCTACCTAGGTCTCACTCTGTAAGTCCAATAATTGTTCTGTGGTTCAATAATAAGCGCTCTAAAAACACACATCTAGGAACCTCGACACGTACCTTCATTATCTTAACTTTCGTTTCTTTCGTTCCTTCCTTTTTTCTTAGTTTCACATTAGGATAAGGCCCATTTTCTACACGGAGTTTTTCCTCATCGATACACAAAGTTTGACTCGACTAATAAAGTACTTACCTACTTTAACTTTTAGAATAAGTTTAAACTTTCAATATCCACTTAAGTTTTCTTTTTACTTTTTTCTGCTTATACTCCTCTCTCTTTCTCTCTCTCTCACTCTCAAACATTATTCAAAATGTCTACTTTGCTTATTTTATTATCCTTACAAATAATTATGATACTTATTGATTCTCTTTTTGTTCTTTCTAAATCTGTTTAGAAGACTGTTCTGTGGTTCAATAATAAGCGCTCTAAAAACACACATCTAGGAACCTCGACACGTACCTTCATTATCTTAACTTTCGTTTCTTTCCTTCCTTCCCTTTTTCTTAGTTTCACATTAGGATAAGGCCCATTTTCTACACGGAGTTTTTCCTCATCGATACACAAAGTTTACCTACTTTAACTTTTAGAATAAGTTTAAACTTTCAATATTCAATTAAGTTTTCTTTTTTCTGCTTATACTCCTCTCTCTCTCTCAAACATTATTCAAAATGTCTACTTTGCTTATTTTATTATCCTTACAAATAATTATGATACTTATTGATTCTCTTTTTGTTCTTTCTAAATCTGTTTAGAAGACTTTTTTTCTAGAACTTATAAGCAGAACTTTTAACAAATCCTAAGCGAAAAAATAATAATAATAAAATCTGAAAGTTTCTCTTAAGGAGGAGGTAAATATCGCACAATGCGCCGTCTGAATCACCAATTTTATTTCTCTTTCTGTCAAATGAAAGCTCCCTCTTTTCTCATCTTATCTATGAAAGTTTCAGCGATAGTCAAGATTTTTTTTATATAACAACTCGTTTCTTACGAAACCATTTTGCAAAATTTTCACTTTGCTTATTTTATTATCCTTACAAATAATTATGATACTTATTGATTCTCTTTTTGTTCTTTCTAAATCTGTTTAGAAGACTTTTTTTCTAGAACTTATAAGCAGAACTTTTAACAAATCCTAAGCGAAAAAATAATAATAATAAAATCTGAAAGTTTCTCTTAAGGAGGAGGTAAATATCGCACAATGCGCCGTCTGAATCATCAATTTTATTTCTCTTTCTGTCAAATGAAAGCTCCCTCTTTTCTCATCTTATCTATGAAAGTTTCAGCGATAGTCAAGATTTTTTTTATAACAACTCGTTTCTTACAAAACCATTTTGCAAAAATTTCATTTTTTTTTTTTTTCTTGCTATCAACCATTTATGCAAGAGGAAACAGAACAGTATTTTCCTACTTATCCTCTTAGCTCTTAGTAGTACCCTTCTCCTTTTTTTTTTTTCTTTTACAGAATTTTTTCCCGGATAGGGGAGCAAGAAATAATTAGAGAAGTAAAGGCCTTCGGTCGTACAAGATATAACAATTACACTTGCATTTTTTTTTCTTCTCCCTTAGTTCTTATCTGGCTTCTAATTTGAAGCTATGTACCTACCATACTCTTAGTAACCCTACGTTCTGTTTTGTGTCTCTTGAACTTGTAAATTGTTATTTTTTAATCCAGTTGTTTTAAGAGTGCAAGAAAGAGAAGGAGAGAGAGATCCATTAGTTGATAAGTTATGCTTCTTACAAAAAGAGCTTACAAGAAAAACAACTAAAAGCCTCCTTGTCCCTAAATTTACTTCGGAGGGAAGAAATTTACTTCGGAGGGAACAGAGGGTGCATTTCTGTGAACACAGAAAACCTTTTCGATTCTCGATTTAGATATGAAATAAAGATGTACCCAAAGAATTACTCCCATTTACGTAAGAAGTCTTAACACTATTAGTTCGGTGAACTGTAGACCTCACTCAGACTCTTTTGCCTAAGCTGAGACCTGAGACTTTAGCAAAACTCACAAACTTAACCAAGATCAAAAGTCGTAACATTAAATACGTACGAGTATAACTCCGTTCTTTCAATCACGTACATTAAATTGATCGAACTCCAGATATTATCTTTTAATTACACGATATATATGGCAGCTATTATAATAAACTAGGTATAATTATCACCCATTTTCCTAACACATTCAGCATTACTGCTAATGCTTAAGCACTGTTTTCATCGCTATTTTACGTCTTCGACAGTACTCCTCGAGTGGTGTGAAGTCATTTTGCCCTGCTTAATGACTCGAATTTCTCTGGGTTTTTATACGCGGAAAATTCTTAATTCAGGCACGGAATCGCTTATTTCAGTTCATTAAATGTGAGGGAATAAATTGCACGCCTTCTCGACCGCATCAGGGGCTTTGGCAAAGAACGTTTGGATACCATGTGGGATATGGTACTATTGAACGTTCTCATATAACACAGGGCATCAGCTAATATAGCTCGTAAGTAAGAGGGAGGCGGTTAAATAATAAGGATTGACCATCGCTCAAGGGTGAATCTTTAATTGAGGGCTTATTTTCCTATGCTCATGTATAAAACTAGACCCCAAGTCAATACTAACCGTTAGATTCAGTAATCACCATAAGTGATTTTACTGAAGATATTTAAAAGGACGCGTCGTGAAAATACAGACCCCAAGTCAATACTAACCGTTAGATTCAGTAATCACCATAAGTGATTTTACTGAAGATATTTAAAAGGACGCGTCGTGAAAATATTTTAAGAAAATTACTCAATTAATAATTAAATGAAGTAATGAACATAAAGGTATTACGTATAGTAGGTAGTTATTGGTAAAAATACCAATAACTGTAGGAAGAAGTAGGTATTGATATTCCATTCACGCCCCTGGCACATTACCTCCAATCCTCCATACTAATTTACCTTATTTAAATTAAATTCCCAAATGAGTTTCCCTTTAAATGTAAAATTCAAGATTAGGAAGGAGAGTATAAAATCTTTTTTCTTCCCTTTTTACGAAAAAAGTGGAAGTCAAAATTTTTCAAAGTGTCATTCCTCGGAAAAAGAGGATCGAAAGTTTAATGTAACTTCTATCCGATTTGAGAAAAAATATACAAAAGAATCAATTTGTATGATCGCCGGATTACTCGGTGATTATGCAATGTGCCACGCATAAAATTCAATAGATAATGGTGGAGATGTTTGAACTACCACGCATACGATCTCAATATTGAATAATAGTGGAGATGCCTGAACTACCAAAAGGTATCTTCCATTATTTTAGTACCGTCTTCTTCTTGTTTTCAATTTGGACGATAAGCATGTTTGTGTCATTCTAAAGCAAATGTCTACAGGCCTACACTATGGAGGATCTTTTACAACTTATTTTTGCATCTGGATGTTTCCCTTTCTCTACCCTTCTTCCTCTTTTCACCCTTCATATTTTCCTCTTTTAATTTCCAACCTTAGGACCTCTCTCCCCCATCTCTCTCTCTCGTCTTTTTCTTTCTCTCTCAGAATTAATACCCACTGTTTCTCTCCTAGACCATGTTTCTTCGTTCTACAAAGTCGTACATTCAATAGGGGTGAAATTCCCTTCCCCTCCCCCTATTCCAGAAAACACTTGTTGCGTTTACCTTTCCCTCTCTCTCTCTCTCTCTTGAACTATAATAATTAGCACTTGCTCTCTTTGTCTCCCTCGGGGCTCTCCAGTATTCTTTCTCTGTCTGTCTCTTCTTTCCATGAAAATCGTTTGATGCATTTTTTATAAGTCTCGTTCCTCTTTCTTTCGCTCCTCTATCTCGCTCTGTTCTTTATTTCCCTCTTCCGTCTCCCCTTACTGTTCCTTTCTTTTTCCCTCCCATTTATTCCCCACCCCTCCTATTCTATCTTTCTCCTATTCTCTCTAGTTTTCTCCTTTTCCCCCTCTTCTATTTCTTTCTCTCTCGATTTCCCCTCTCATCTATTTTCCCCTCCTCCTCCCTTCTCTCTTTGTCTATCTACTCGTCATCCTTCTCTTTCCATTCTCTCCATCTCTATCGCTTCTATCTATTTTTCTCGCCATTCTCTTTGAACTGTGTTTAATTTATGTTCACCCACGTATTAACATTACCCCCCTCTCTCTCTCTCTCTCTCTCTCTCTCTCTCTTTCTATCAAAGCTCCTGCTTACATTATTAGATAATTTTATGAATTTTACCTGAGCAACATTAAAGTTTGAAAAATTACGCTTTCTTTTTCACGAACCCTAAACAAAATTACATAAATAAACGAGGCTTTTTTATTAACTTTCACAGCCTTGAGTTTAAACAAATTAGGTAGGTACATAGGTACTGATCGAATAAACTACGGGCTAAATAATTCCCGGAGGGACGGGCCCAGCTTGTTTTTCTCACCAACTGAACCCGTCCAAGGGCCCTAGATATTAATTAAATTAGAACCTTTTCATATCTCAGAGTGAGATGTACTAACAGGATTACGACATGATGGGAGACAAAATAATTCCAAACAAAAAGAGTGTGAAAGGAGGGGAAAGAAGAGGAGGAAAAGGGAGGAAAGTAAAAAGAGAGAGAGAGAGAGAGAGAGAGAGAGAGAGAGAAAAGAACGCTGGAAGAGAGATTACAGAAAAACCAATGCTAGTAACGAAATGAAGGAGAGAAGAAGAAAATCAGAGGAAAAGGAGAGAGACAAAATAAGGAAGGGAGAGGAACGAAAAGAAGAATAAAGAGAGAACAAGGCAAAAAAAAGGAGGATGGGAAAAATACCAAGTATGAGCAGGATGAAAAAAGAGGAAGAAAAGGAGATATAGAGAGAGAAAGAGAGAAGAAGAGCTCTCTCTCTCTCTCTCTCTCTCTCTCTCTTTCTATCAAAGCTCCTGCTTACATTATTAGATAATTTTATGAATTTTACCTGAGCAACATCAAAGTTTGAAAAATTACGCTTTCTTTTTCACGAACTCTAAACAAAATTACATAAATATAAATAAGCCTCGTTTATAAACGAGGCTTATTTATTAACTTTCACAGCCTTGAGTTTCTTAATTCCCTTATGATGGGCTTTCATCGTACAATTGTATAGAAGTTATAATGAGTACCTTAGTCCTAGTGTACTTTTATTTAAATTTAACTGAATTCATTTTTATAAAAAGAAATATCTACAAACCTAATTACCTTGGAGGTTACACCGAGGTACTTACATATGTTTACCTATTATTTTACTTTCCTTATCCTTTTGATATAATAGACACCTATTAATACGAGTACAAAGAGGTGCTCTTTTAAGCATAACGAGGCATCTTGTTGTAAGCTGACAGTTTAATAAAGCACAACTGAAATACTAATATTGCAATATCTACTATATATTTATACAGGAAAATCCCAGTGTTTGTCCACTCTAAGTATATTGTGCCCTAACGAATGAAAAAATTAAAATGACATTGAATATTCGATTCACTCAAATGTTATGAGCACACCATTTTCATTTTTGAACTGTGGAGTGCGTAGTGAAGAGTTAATTACATTACTTACCTTGATATATTATAACGCCCCATTGCGTGTTTTATCAGAATGCAGCAGGAATAACTACCACTACTCTAATTTCTAGTGGGATAGGTAGGGCACTCTTTTTCTTGAAAATTATTTCTCTATTGGTTGATAGTGTGATATCCACTGAAGCTAATGACATTTTCCTTTCCTTTTTACCTCAAACATGTAATAATGTAATTATAGTAGTAATAAAATTTGACTCCTGACGTTTTCGTCACCTTGTTCATGACGTGACGTGATGGGTCAATACACACTTTCCTTAAGCCCGGGGCAACATGACTAATGTTAAACTTTTGGACTAGTTTGGAGCGTGACGTTTTCGTCACCTTGTTCATGACGTGACGTGATGGGTCAATACACACTTTCCTTAAGCCCGGGGCAACATGACTAATGTTAAACGTTTGGACAAGTTTGAAGCAATTTGATTGGTTGATTTTAAAGTTTGGAATTTTGGATCGAGGTCAATCAGATTGCCTAAACCTGATGGTTCAATCTAAGCTTAGGTTGACTAAGTGGGTGATCGCAGGACATTCCAGTCTGCTTATGACAAAATAAACAGGTCGTTGGGGATTTTTACACAAGTCCTCATATCAAATTAAATCTGGCGTTTTTCTCGCAACAAAAATGTGAAGCACACTGAAAGTGGCATTCATTCGGAGATTTTCAGGCGTGGAAAAAACTTTTGATCCTTGTTTTCGTCACAAAATTTACTCAGTCTTTCATTTAAACTCACGAGATATTGAAATTTGCATCTGAAAACAACCCCATCAGCCTAAACATACCCCTCGTGGTGGCCGTACAGATAACTTATCCCCCACTACAGCCCTAGTAAAAGCTGTGAGAGGTCTGTGGTTTCTATAGAACAGTATAGCACGAGCTCCCACTTTCTACTTGGCACTTCTGAGAAAATCTTGGGTAAACTGGACAACAATAAAAGGTAACAAAAGAAAATGATTTTAAAGTTTGGAATTTTGGATCGAGGTCAATCAGATTGCCTAAACCTGATGGTTCAATCTAAGCTTAGGTTGACTAAGTGGGTGACCGCAGGACATTCCAGTCTGCTTATGACAGAATAGATTTTTACACAAGTCCTCATATCAAATAAAATCTGGCGTTTTCCTCACAACAAAAATGTGAAGCACACTGAAAGTGGCGTTCATTCTGAGGTTTTCAGGCGTGGAAAAAACTCTTGACCCTTGTTTTCGCCACAAAATTTACTCAATCTTTCATTTAAACTCACAAGATGTTGAAATTTGCTGAAGTTTTCATCTGAAAACAACCCCATCAGCCTAAACACACCCCTCGTGGTGGCCGTACAGATAACTTATCCCCCGCCCCACAACCCTAGCAAAAGCCTTGAGAGGTCTGTGGTTTCTATAGAACAGTATAGGACGAGCTCCCACTTTCTACTTTGCACTTCTGAGAAAATCTCGGGTAAACTGGACAACAATAAAAGTTAATTAGACAGCTTTTATACCCGACCTTGGCTCTTTTAAAGAGCCGGCAAAATTTGAGCCCTCAGTTAACACGTAACAAAAGAAAATGGCAACAAGCTTTCTTTCACCTTTGTTATTGGAAATATAAAGGATCCAGCTTATGTCGAGTAAACAGGTCGTTGGGGATTTTTACACAAGTCCTCATATCAAATTAAATCTGGCGTTTTTCTCGCAACAAAAATGTGAAGCACACTGAACACTTTCAGTGTGCTTTCTGAGATTTTCAGGCGTGGAAAAAACTTTTGACCCTTGTTTTCGTCACAAAATTTACTCAATCTTTCATTTAAACTCACGAGATGTTGAAATTTGCTGAAGTTTTCATCTGAAAACAACCCCATCAGTCTAAACACACCCCTCGTGGCAGCCGTACAGATAACTTATCCCCCACCACACAACCCTAGCAAAAGCCTTGAGAGGTCTGTGGTTTCTATAGAACAGTATAGGACGAGCCCCCACTTTCTACTTTGCACTTCTGAGAAAATCTCGGGTGAACTGGACAACAATAAAAGTTAATTAGACAGCTTTTATACCCGACCTTGGCTCTTTGAAAGAGCCGGCAAAATTTGAGCCCTCAGTTAACACGCTGTAAAAAGAAAATGGCAACAAGCTTTCACCTTTGTTATTGGAAATATAAAGGATCCAGCATATGTCGAGAGAGTTGGGTTTCACAATATGTGTTGTGTGTGGTAGAAGAGCTTAGAAACATGTAGCATGGTTGGTAGCTTTGATCTGACTTTATTGAGTTCGAAATTAAATTTTAAGTCTCGTGAACGAGAAGATTTGGAGTTCCACTTCTTCTGCACGAAGGATGTTAATTAAAATGGTACTATATTATGTACGATTGGGTTTCACAATATGTGTTGTGTGTGGTAGAAGAGCTTAGAAACATGTAGCATGGTTGGTAGCTTTGATCTGACTTTATTGAGTTCAAAATTAAATTTTAAGTCTCGTGAACGAGAAGGTTTGGAGTTTCACTTCTTCTGCACGAAGGATGTTAATTAAAATGGTACTATATTATGTGATAGGTACAAGCTGCAAGTAATGTGAATAATAATGAATTCATTAATTTTGAGAGGAAATATCTCGAAAATATACATAGATGAGATTTCAAGGCCTATTGTATCTGATAAGGGTTACGTACGGAAGAATTGGTAATATAGGATAGCCTGGAGCTCTTCCATAAAGCCTCTTACTTTACATTGCGCGCACTTCACATAACAATACAATCGAACAATAGGCATAGCGTATTTTATAGGGGAAAAAATGCAGGATTAGCTACATAATTATTTAATTTATTTATACGCACACGTACCTACCTAGTACCTACTAATGAAAGGTGAAGGTCACAAGAGCTCTTGTGAATAAAAATCAAATTATGGCGGCTTTATGGTTTATTTTCGAGCTAGAGTTCCAAGTTCCAACTAGCACGACTCCCTAACGGGTTTACCAAAGGGTGCCAGAGTATCAATTGAACTCCCTGTATAAAACGCGTCATATATTCTCAGCTTTTATTTAATCACGCGGTAACACGCTATATTATTTGTTACAGGAAAAAAACAACTTCACCATTGTTAGGTTTGTTGGGAAGGTACATTTATTCCCTGCCAAGGTAACGAAAGGTGTAATAATTTGTTACTTATACTGTTGAATTTTTCAAAGAATATTTCCCTGTGTATGACCGCCTTCATTTAAACCCACTATACTCGTACTTACTGTACTAGTGACTAGAGTGATGTGTGGTAAGGATGCATCTTTAGTGTTCAACTCAACAATCAACAATATCATAATACATTTATTTTCAAGGCCAAGGGGGCTGAAAATAGCTCAGGTTGCTCAGGCATTCACCTTTGTAGTACCTCCCACCCAAAGTCTCTCATCACCAAGTTCCAACTAGCATGAATCCCTAACGGGTTTACCAAAGGGTGCCAGAGTATCAATTGAACTCCCTGTATAAAACGCGTCATATAATTATTCTGAGCTTTTATTTAATCACGCCGTAACACGCTATATTATTTGTTACGGGAAAAAAAAAACAACTTCACCATTGTTAGGTCTGTTGGGAAGGTACATTTATTCCCTGCCAAGGTAACGAAAGGTGTAATAGTTTGTTACTTATACTGTTGAATTTTTCAAAGACTATTTCCCTGTGTATGACCGCCTTCATTTAAACCCATTATACTCGTACTTACTGTACTAGTGACTAAAAAGATGTGTGGTAAGGATGCATCTTTACTTTAGTGTTCAACTCAACAATCAACAATATCATAATACAATTAGTTTCAAGGCCAAGGGGGCTGAAAATAGCTCAGGTTGCTCAGGCATTCATCTTTGTAGTACCTCCCACCCAAAGTCTCTCATCTTTATTTCTTTTTTCCTTCTTTGTTTTTTGACGAAATGCTAAGTAAAGAGAGCATTCCAGCAGTCTGTTTCCCAGATGAAAAGTAAACAACATCCATTATTCAAATTGAAATCTCGAAAAATATGAAATGAGACGAGAAATAAACAGAGGCAGAAATTAATTATAATTCTATTAACACGTTTCTTAAAATCGAGAGAAAAAGTAAAGGAAAATATACTGGGAGGCTCAGAGACCCTTCATAACATTGGGAAACCTACAATGTATGAAAGTCCAAATGTTTGAAATGAGACGAGAAATAAACAGAGGCAGAAATTAATTATAATTCTATTAACACGTTTCTTAAAATCGAGAGAAAAAGTAAAGGAAAAAGTACTGGGAGGCTCAGAGACCCTTCATAACATTGGGAAACGTTAAATATAATAAGCAGATAATAATCAACTGTAAAATTAAATATCAAAGTCCAAATGTTCACAAGATATCTATACCTACCTACTCCAACACCTGTCCATTCATCTGGATTTAAAGGACAAAATTCAGAAGCTGTAGGGACCGTTCCCAGATGAAAAGTAAACAACATCCATTATTCAAATTGAAATCTCGAAAAATATGAAATGAGACGAGAAATAAACAGAGGCAGAAAATTATAATTCTATTAACACGTTTCTTAAAATCGAGAGAAAAAGTAAAGGGAAATATACTGATTTAACATGGAGTTCACACACTGCTCTTCTGCTCTACCAATGGCAACCCTTTTGTTTTTACGACAGGATTCTGTGAGTTCTATAAGCACTGGAACTTGTGTTGCTGAGGGGGAGATATACTTCTACAATTTATTGTTTGATTTTTTTTCACAAGAATTGAAAATGGCTGCTTATAGCTGGGGGATATAAATATAACATATAACCATTTTCTTTTCTGTTCTACACATCTACTAGGTATATCATATTATTCATAAAAATAACATGGCAGTACAAGTATATATTTACAGGAGTTTTTTTTTTTTTTTTTTTTTTTTTTTTTTTTTGTGAACCCGCCCTAAAACCCCCCCCCACACCTTTTTTTTTTTTTTTTTTTTTTTTTTTTTTTTTTTTTTTTTTTACTGCGGATTTTGTCAAAAAAACACTCCCCAAAAATGGTTGTGCTGATATCCTCTCAGCTCCATTTATACTACATGTGGTTGCAAAATTCCATACCTCAGCTGAGATTGGACCAACATCCTTCTGTTTACAATACGAGCGTCTCAACACACACCACCAAGGCAGGGGCTAAATTTGACCAGAGGTGTAGATTAGGTTAGAAGTCCTTCTTCTTGCATTAAATTCTTCAATTGCTCCTCCTCCATTCTCACTCATGTGGCTTCATCCTCAAACGAGTTTGGTTTCTCCCTCACATCCTCACGAAAGGAACAAGAAGTAGCACAACTGGGGCCACCATGTCTAGCTAATACTGAGCATTATACCAGCTTGTGAAAACAAGATGGAAAAGTTTCGAGTCTCAATTACCCCTCTTCCTTGGCCTCAAGCCTTGCATGGACGGTTGAGCAATAACTATAAAGGGAGGGGAGGGAGAGAGAGAGAAGGAGGAGGAGGAGGAGGAAAAAGAGGAAGAAGCATCTGGATTTAAAGGACAAAATTCAGAAGCTGTAGGGACCAAATCCCGTCTTCTTAACGGACTATTTAGAAACTAAAATACAGATTAATCCAAAACATTAAGACTGTATGGCGAGATTGTGTGACCGAAATTGGCACAACTTCTTCGTTTATGTCCAAGAAACGTTACACCAAAATTTGGAAAAAATCAGACCGACAATCCATCAAATCCACCCTGTAAAAGTTGAACATGAATTTTAATGAAAAAAGTATAAATAATCATGGAAACGCCGCGCGCCGCCTTTGTAATTTGAGTAACGGCAAAAATATTAACTTTCATAGGGACGGCGAAAAAAGCGCTTGAAATATGCATTAGACTCCCAACGGATTCTTCACGAGGAATTAAGAAATGTAGAGATCAAACGTTAAGAAGGAAGAATTAATGGGGATGGAGAGATAGGGAGACAAGCAGTCGAAAGAGAGAGACGAGAGGGGAAGAGAGAAGAAAAAGACGAAAAAAATCGCGTAGAGAGAAAACATCAGGAGATGGAAATTTTTGGGACGAATGGAGAAAGCGCTTGAAATATGCATTAGACTCCCAACGGATTCTTCACGAGGAATTAAGAAATGTAGAGATCAAACGTTAAGAAGGAAGAATTCATGGGGATTTGAGAATGGGGATGGAGAGATAGGGAGACAAGCAGTCGAAAGAGAGAGATGGGAGGGGAAGAGAGAATAACAAGCTGGGCCCGTCCCTCCGGGAATTTTTTGGCCCGTAGTTTATTCGATCGTGGTTAAAGAATACCTATGTACCTACCTAATTTGTTTAATATTCAGTCGATTTTGAAAATTTGGACCGATTGCAATACTTTCTCATTACCTTGTATAGGTTCCCTATACGTAAAGGTAATAGAAAGTAAAAATCGGATAAACTCTCTCTGCATAATATTCCAAGCGTGAACCGCTATTAATATAGGGTGCTGCTAAAGTTCCGCCCTTCTTGGATAATATGCATTATCGCTTTATGAGGCGAAAAAAAGAACTCCGATTAAGTTCAACTCCTAAATTGATAGAGGTTCCTTTTACCCTCCACAGCAAACTGAAAGGATCAAATTTTTGAATCTGGGAAAAAATCAGATTGCTTAATCCAAGAGTTAAACTTAAACTAGATAGATTAACGTTTAAACTCAGATTATGGGAATTCGGGGACAGAAAAAGGAACCCCTCCCAAAGGGAACCCATACCGGACTAGGAGAAATTGTTGGAATCAAATCAAAATTTCAAAGTCAAATACAAAAGGGAACCTATACAAACAAAACAACGAGTAATTACTGGAATCAAACATGAGGCGAAAAAAAGAACTCCGATTAAGTTCAACTCCTAAATTGATAGAGGTTCCTTTTACCCTCCACAGCAAACTGAAAGGATCAACTTTTTGAATCTGGGAAAAAATCAGATTGCTTAATCCAAGAGTTAAACTTAAACTAGATAGATTAACGTTTAAACTCTGATTATGGGAATTCGGGGACAGAAAAAGGAACCCCTCCCAAAGGGAATCCATACCGGACTAGGAGAAATTGTTGGAATCAAATCAAAATTTCAAATTCAAATACAAAGGGAACCTATACAAACAAAACAACGAGAAATTACTGGAATCAAATTCGAATACATTACCTACTTTTATTCAAAGAGTCCATGTGCATGGGACTTTTGTTCCGTCCTGTAACCCCTGTATCTTTCAGTGAAGTAATGAACATGAAGTATGTCCTGGAGGTCTTTAACATGGAGTTCACACACTGCTCTTCTGCTCTACCAATGGCAACCCTTTTGTTTTTACGACAGGATTCTGTGAGTTCTATAAGCAGTGGAACTTGTGTTGCTTCGAGAGATTTTTTTTTTTTTTTTCAAAAGAATTGAAAATGGCTGCTTATAGCTGAGGGGTATAACCATTTTCTTTTCTGTTCTACACATCTACTATATCATAATATTCATAAAAATAACATGGCAGTACAAGTATATACATATTTACAGGAGTTTTTTTTACTGCGGATGTTGTCAAAAAAATACTCCCCAAAAATGATTGTGCTGATATCCTCTCAGCTCCATTTATACTACACGTGGTTGCAAAAGTCCACACCTCAGCTGAGATTGGACCAACGTCCTTCTGTTTACAATACGAGCGTCTCAACACACACCACCAAGGCAGGGGCTAAATTTGACCAGAGGTGTAGATTAGTTTAGAAGTCCTTCTTCTTGCATTAAATTCTTCAATTGCTCCTCCTCCATTCTCACTCATGTGGCTTCGTCCTCAAACGAGGAACAAGGAGTTTGGTTTCTCCCTCACATCCT
Organism: Diaphorina citri; assembly: GCF_000475195.1. NCBI lineage: Eukaryota > Metazoa > Arthropoda > Insecta > Hemiptera > Psyllidae > Diaphorina > Diaphorina citri. The sequence continues at coordinate 410,819 of NW_007377474.1, read as the reverse complement.
CACGAAAGGAACAAGAAGTAGCACAACTGGGGCCACCATGTCTAGCTAATACTGAACATTATACCAGCTTGTGAAAACAAGATGGAAAAGTTTCGAGTCTCAATTACCCCTCTTCCTTGGACTCAAGCCTTGCATGGACGGTTGAGCAATAACTATAAAGGGAGGGGAGGGAGGGAGGGAGAGAGAGAAGGAGGAGGAGGAGGAAAACCCGTCTTCTTAACGGACTATTTAGAAACTAAAATACAGATTAGTCCAGAACATTAAGACTGTATGGCGAGATTGTGTGACCGAAATTGGCACAACTTCTTCGTTTATGTCCAAGAAACGTTACAACAAAATTTGGAAAAATTCAGACAAACAATCCATCAAATCCACCCTGTAAAAGTTGAACATGAATTTTAATGAAAAAAGTATAAATAATCATGGAAACGCCGCTCGCCGCCTTTGTAATTTGAGTAACGGCAAAAATATTAACTTTCATAGGGACGGCGAAAAAAGCGCTTGAAATATGCATTAGACTCCCAACGGATTCTTCACGAGGAATTAAGAAATGTAGAGATCAAACGTTAAGAAGGAAGAATTAATGGGGATGGAGAGATAGGGAGACAAGCAGTCGAAAGAGAGAGACGAGAGGGGAAGAGAGAAGAAAAAGACGAAAAAAATCGCGTAGAGAGAAAACATCAGGAGATGGAAATTTTTGGGACGAATGGAGGAGGAGAGGAGAATCGAATAAATTTGAGATAAAATTTCACATCTAAATATTTGCATTCAAAATTCATTATTAATACATTGCCAGATTTAGATTTGCTCGTTTACATGTATGTATGTACCCACCTACTCCATCAGAGTTATTATTATTTACAATACATATTTACGTTTTTATACATTATTATAGAACATAGAGGGACCGAATTATTGCAAATCGTTCTCAGTATACACTATACATGCGGCTAACCTCACTGTTATAGTGGTTAATGAGCTGGACTCTGCATCCGTAGGTTCAGCTTCAGAGTAATAAAATCCTTCCGGGAATATGGACGTAGATTATCACAGAACTGCATTCTGGTTATACTGCTAGGTTCAGCTTCAGAGTAATAAAGTCCTTCCGGGAATATGAACGTAGATTATCCCAGAACTGCATTCTGGTTATACTGCTCTCTCTCTCTCTCCCTCCTTCTTTTTGTATGTTTCTCTATTTCTCTCTCTCGCACGATCCCTATTATTTTTATTAAAATACCCAGTTCTGATATCAAACACAGACAAACTAAGGAGAGAAGGATAAAAATTATTATTATTATTATTATTATTATTATTATTATTATTATTATGTACAATACATATTTCCGTTTTCATACATTATAGAATATAGAGTAATATAGAGGGACCGAATTATTGCAAATCGTTCTCAGTATACACTATACATGCGGCTAACCTTACTGTTATAGTGGTTAATGAGCTGGACTCTGCATCTGTAGGTTCAGCTTCCCTTTCTTTCTTTGCAATGATAAGGAATTTCTTTCTTTTCAATGGTGGATGGTGCGCCGTTTCTTTCTTTTCAATGATAGAGCTGAATGACTCTTTAAGGATTCCTAGCGAGCGGCATTAGAGTACGTAGAATACGGTGGGGTGGAATGCACCAGTTCCCATCGGACCGCTGAAGTTAAGTAATGTTGGTTGGTATTTGAAGGTGATTGCCTGGGGCAACATGTGCTGCTTGTCATTTTGGGGTGTACCTCAAATGGACCTTTAGAGGACCATGGTGGAAATCCTAGCGACAACGTGAGGCATGAAATATCGATCAAAACCTCAAAGCGGTCAAAGGGCTACCTCAAATCTGCCAATAATAACAGAGTATTCCTAAAGATAGGGCAGCACAGTAATCACTCCTTGTCAACTCTTCTACCGCACCAATTACCACCGACAAAACCCACGTCCTGCAGAAGTTAAAGTGATTCCTTCACAACTTTTCCTCGCGATGTCAGAACGACCATCATTAGAGTGAAGTTTTCCTGAAACATTCTCTCTCTCGCACGATCCCTATTATTTTTATTAAAATACCCAGTTCTGATATCAAACACAGACAAACTAAGGAGAGAAGGATAAAGATTATACTTCTCTCCTTAGATAACGGAGAGACTGAAACAAATAAAGGAAAAGCGAAAAAAAGGAATAGAAGGCAGAGAGAGAGAGAGAGAGAGGAAGGAAGAAAGGAGAAGGGAGAAGAGAAGGGAAGGAAGAAGGAATAGGAGGGAGTATGCAACTTGCATGCATTAGAACCCTGAGACTTGGGGAGCAAAGTAACATTAATTGAAAACAATAGAAAGAAAGTGAGACATCACGAAGAAAGCGAAGAATAACGCTAGAGGAATTTGTGGTCACATCACTTTCTCGCTGAAGAATCATTTTGGACAACTTAGATGCACCTTAAGTAAGGTAGAAACACTACCATCACGTCACGTCACGTGAAGTCATGGGGAGTCAGAAAGATGTAAGTAGGTTAAAGTTTTCCCATAATATTGTAGGTAATTTCGTTCAGGACAGCCACACTACCATCACGTCAAGTGACGGTAATTCAACCAATTGGTCACATTGTTTCCAGTACCAAATGGAGCACTTTAAGAGCAAAACACCCGCAAGTTTTCCCAAACTTGGAAAATGTTCAACAATATTGTCCAAAGTTGAGCATAACCTACCACCTGATAATCCCCTCTGAGACCTCCTCAATGTTCCTTCCTCCTAATGCCTTCTATGAGTCTATGCTAAATATGACTCTTCCCCTACCTTCCTCCTCTTAGTGATCCATATCTCCCTACTCTTCTGTCTCCTATGATTACTAATATCCTCTTCCCCTCCTTCGCTTTATAATCTCCCCTCATTTCGGGTTCTATTTCTTGTAGCTTGGAACCTCCATAATTATTACTATTATCTACCCCCTCCCTTCTGTCTCACCGAGCCTAGACACCACGTTAACAAATTGTTAAGGTAAAATTCAACGTCTACCTTTATACATAATCCAAACAACACATTTCCCATTCTTAGAGGAGTACATATTGCAAACACGTGGGCGAAAAAACTAACTCGAGCGTAACCAGGGTTAAAGGAAGAAAAAGAACCTTTGCCCATATGTGGCACTTAGCTTCCTCAGAAATTTAAAAACTTGACCTAGTATAGGGATCAGAGGAAATTTGCTCAGTTATTGGCGTTGTAGCAGTCGTTTTCTGATCGGATTCAACCATTTAACGGTTCACAGATCGAGAAGTAGGGGAAAATCCGCCGTAAAAATATAAGAAAATCGTTTGTATTTTATCCAAAGTTAAGAAGTACATTGACCTAGTATGTATGCAATATACCTACATAGAATCCCATTGCACCAGTGTCCGTTATTCGGAAGTTTTCCCATAAGAAACTGATAAAATGTCCCCGTTCCCTAAAAAGTGTCCACTATTTGCAGGTGTCCGTTATTGAGAGGTGTCCGTTATTGAGAGGTGTCCGTTATTGAGAGGTGTCCGTTAAGGGAGATTTCACTGTACAGTATAAAAACCACTGATTACGTAGGGACCGAATCCCGTCTTCTTAACGGACTATTTAGAAACTAAAATACAGATTAGTCCAGAACATTAAGACTGTATGGCGAGATTGTGTGACCGAAATTGGCACAACTTCTTCGTTTATGTCCAAGAAACGTTACAACAAAATTTGGAAAAATTCAGACAAACAATCCATCAAATCCACCCTGTAAAAGTTGAACATGAATTTTAATGAAAAAAGTATAAATAATCATGGAAACGCCGCTACTTACATATGTTTACCTATTATTTTACTTTCCTTATCCTTTTGATATAATAGACACCTATTAATACGAGTACAAAGAGGTGCTCTTTCAAGCATAACGAGGCATCTTGTTGTAAGCTGACAGTTTAATGAAGCACTACTGAAATACTAATATTGCAATATCTACTATATATTTATACAGGAAAATCCCAGTGTTTGTCCACTCTAAGTATATTGTGCCCTAACGAATGAAAAAATTAAAATGACATTGAATATTCGATTCATTCAAATGTTATGAGCACACCATTTTCATTTTTGACCTGTGGCCCTTTCTTTCTTTGCAATGATAAGGAATTTCTTTCTTTTCAATGGTGGATGGTGCGCGGTTTCTTTCTTTTCAATGATAGAGCTGAACGACTCTTTAAGGATTCCTAACGAGCGGCATTAGAGTACGTAGAATACGGTGGAATGCACCAGTTCCCATCGGACCACTGAAGACACTGAAGTTAAGTAATGTTGGTTGGTATTTGAAGGTGATTGCCTGGGGCAACATGTGCTGCTTGTCATTTTGGGGTGTACCTCAAATGGACCTTTAGAAGTAATGTTGGTTGGTATTTGAAGGTGATTGCCTGGGGCAACATGTGCTGCTTGTCATTTTGGGGTGTACCTCAAATGGACCTTTAGAGGACCATGGTGGAAATCCTAGCGACAACGTGAGGCATGAAATATCGATCAAAACCTCAAAGCGATCAAAGGGCTACCTCAAATCTGCCAATAATAATAGAGTATTCCTAAAGATAGGGCAGCACAGTAATCACTCCTTGTCAAGTCTTCTACCGCACCAATTACCACCGACAAAACTCCACGTCCTGCAGAAGTTAAAGTGATTCCTTCACAACTTTTCCTCGCGATATCAGAACGACCATCATTAGAGTGAAGTTTTCCTGAAACATTCTAGAACCCAGAGACTTGGGGAGCAAAGTAACATTAATTGAAAACAATAGAAAGAAAGTGAGACATCACGAAGAAAGCGAAGAATAACGTTAGAGGAATTTGTGGTAACATCACTTCCTCGCTGAAGAATCATTTTGGACAACTTAGATGCACCTTAAGTAAGGTAGAAACACTACCATCACGTCACGTCACCTGAAGTCATGGGGAGTCAGAAAGATGTAGGTAGGTTAAAGTTTTCCCATAATATTGTAGGTAGTTTCGTTCAGGACAGCCACACTACTATGACGTCAAGTGACGGTAATTCAACCAATTGGACACATTGTTTCCAGTACCAAATGGAGCACTTTAAGAGCAAAACACCCGCAAGTTTTCCCAAAGTTGGAAAATGTTCAACAATATTGTCCAAAGTTGAGCATAACCTACCTCCTGATAATCCCCTCTGATACCTCCTCAATGTTCCTTCCTCCTAATGCCCTCTATGAATCTATGCTAAATATGACTCTTCCCCTACCTTCCTCCTCTTAATGATCCATATCTCCCTACTCTTCTGTCTCCTATGATTACTAATATCCTCTTCCCCTCCTTCTCCCCTCATTTCGTGTTCTATTTCTTGTAGCTTGGAACCTCCATAATTAATACTATTATCTACCCCCTCCCTTCTGTCTCACAGTATATCTTTTAAAAGAAATTGGTCTCATTTTTCGCTTCCTCCCTTTCTTTTCTCATCTTCCTTTTTCTCCTTGTCTTTTCCTATTCCCGAAATGGGTAGAGTGTCTCTCCCATCTTCTTTCCGAACTTTCTCCAACTATCTTATGTACTCGTATCTTCCCTCATTTCTCTCCTGTCTCACCGTATATCTTTTAAAAGAAATTGGTCTCATTTTTCGCTTCCTCCCTTTCTTTTCTCATCTTCCTTTTTCTCCTTGTCTTTTCCTATTCCCGGAATGGGTAGAGTGTCTCTCCCATCTTCTTTCCGAACTTTCTCCAACTATCTTATGTACTCGTATCTTCCCTCATTTCTCTCCTCAACTCAACCACTTATTCCTCTTCTACCTTCTTTTCCATTTCCCCTACTACTTATAACTCTTTTCATCCCTTCACTATTCTTCTTTCTCCTACTTAGACTATAACAAGTGTCTCGTATCATACCTGCGGTGGTCGCACTTAGTAATTTAGTTCTTTTCATCCCTTCACTATTCTTCTTTCTCCTACTTAGACTATAACAAGTGTCTCGTATCATACCTGCGGTGGTCGCACTTAGTAATTTCGCACCAAAAGTGTCTTAATACCTAATATTGTGTCAACTAACTCAAGGATGCCATCTAGCATCTCATATTTCCTGAGAGAGTTTCACATTTCTGTGACGTTTCTCCATCTTCGTATTCTTAACAAAATTTATATCCATTACGTATTTTATTTTATTATCTCGAATAATGCAAGTGTATGCAAATATTGCCCTCTGAAAATTCTGCAAAATTTGGCTTGGCAAAACTAGGTTGAGAACAAACTGAGAAGTAACCGAAATCTAAGAACAAAGCCGAAAAACGGCAACCCCCAAAAATGTCAGTTGAATTTTCAAGATTTTCAAGGTCTCCAGATTTCCAGTTACCGAAGGTATTCAACGCTTTACGACCCGTCCACTAAACCTTTTGTTATTACTATCGTAATAATAAAGGAAGGACGGGCTAAAAAACCAATAGTTTTCCATTTTCCTCCGACATCGACAGGACAGATCAGTAAAAGAGAGCTTTCATTGGGATTCCTTCGCCACTTTACACTAAACCTTTTGTTATTACTATCGTAATAATAAAGGAAGGACGGGCTAAAAAACCAATAGTTTTCCATTTTCCTCCGACATCGACACAGATCAGTAAAAGAGAGCTTTCATGGGGATTCCTTCGTTACTTTGCCTGATTCTTCAAGAGGGTGGTCTTAAAAACGAGCCTGACTTTGGGCGTGTTTGTAAAGTCGTCATTGTATTTACTGTTTACTTTTCTATACTCGTAAGGTAATGCAGTTTTTCCAATCCGTTCATAAACATAATCCAAATCGAAACTCACACGTTACATTCTACAGGGTGACTCGAAAGTTTTGTTTTGTTTGACATCACTGTATAACTGCCAAGGTTTTCAGTGACAGATTTACCCTGCATTCGGTAACAAAATACCAGCCTCCTCGCAACTCAAGTGGGGCCGGGAAAAGTCAGCAGGATGGAGCGATTTACTGTTTACTTTTCTATACTCGTAAGGTAATGCAGTTTTTCCAATCCGTTCATAAACATAATCCAAATCGAAACTCACACGTTATATTCTACAGGGTGACTCGAAAGTTTTGTTTTGTTTGACGTCACTGTATAACTGCCAAGGTTTTCAGTGACAGATTTACCCTGCATTCGGTAACAAAATACCAGCCTCCTCGCAACTGAAGTGGGGCCGGGAAAAGTCAGCAGGATGGAGCGTTTCTATTCTTTGCTATGAAGTACAGACTGTGGGAGCCTAGACACCACGTTAACAAATTGTTAAGGTAAAATTCAACGTCTACCTTTATACATAATCCAAACAACACATTTCCCATTCTTATAGGAGTACATATTGCAAACAACACGTGGGCGAAAAAACCAACTCGAGCGTAACCAGGGTTAAAGGAAGAAAAAAGAACCTTTGCCCATATGTGGCACTCAGCTTCCTCAGAAATTTAAAAACTTGACCTAGTATAGGGATCAGAGGAAATCTGCTCAGTTATTGGTGTTGTAGCAGTCGTTTTCTGATCGAGAAGTAGGGGAAAATCCGCCGTAAAAATATAAGCAAATCGTTTGTATTTTATCCAAAGTTAAGAAGTACTGCCTATTGACCTAGTATGTATGCAATATACATAGAATCCCATTGATCCAGTGTCCGTTATTCGGAAGTTTTCCTATAAGAAACTGAGAAAATGTCTCCGTTCCCTAAAAAGTGTCCTCTATTTGTAGGTGTCCGTTAAGGGAGATTTCACTGTTTACAATAAATTTACAATGCTTCCACTGATTACAATAAATTTACAATGCTTCCGATACATCGTCAAACTCGGAAGCAAAAATTAATATAATTTTTTCCGCATTAAAAAAAGACCTAGTCATCTCAACCATAGCTAAACGCTAGAGGCGTGAGACAATATTTTCCTATTTAATATTTTTTCCTATCTTGAAAAGGGATTTTCTAGGATCGTTTGCTACCTGTGCAGGAAAATTGTTATTCTTTAACGAGATGAGATATTTTTCTTTCTCACATTTTCTCCTTTACCTTATACCTACATTGTGCTTTGTAGGTCAACCTCTATGCAGGCTGAGATAAACCAGGGGTGGAAAAATATAGTCCTTAGACCTAGGCCCCAAGGCTATACCAGGGGTGGTATTTACTGTCCTTATTAGACTTTATTTTGACAGCTAAGGCAGGGTCCACACGTAACAGTATGACAAGTCCAGTTTGAACAAGTAACCTGTTGAACACGGAGTATTTCTCAAGATCAAGTACTCTTCCCGTGCAACAGGTTACATGTTTAAACTTGTCATGCAAACTGTTAAAAAAAAAAAATGTTTCCATGTAGACCTTGATTTATGTTGATCAGTCTTTGTAGTCAACCTTGGGAGAAATTCGAGAAATTGACAGATGAAGCAGGCAGGTGTAAGAAAGGTTCTATGGGAAAAAAGTTGTTTAATAGGAGAGCATCACAAGAGCTTTGAAAAACAAGGAATAATAATGAGAGAGAAAGAGAGAGAGAGACAGACAGAGAGAAAAGGATATTCAAATTTTAAACACTGAGAACGACAGGGAGGGAGAGAGAAAGGTTGAAAAAAGACATAAAGTGTGTATTGAAAGAAGGATAGAAAACAATCAGGACAAGGATTATAGCCTTTAGTAATTTAAGTGAGATGAACTGGAATGAAGGAGAGAAGAAGAAAGAAAAAGTAGAAATAAAGAGAGAAGAGGAAAAATTATTATGAGAGAGAGATAGAAAGAGAGAGAGAGAGAGAGAGAGAGAGAGAGAGAGAGAAAGATAAAGATATAGAGCTAAGCTAAAACATGTTAATAAGAAAGTTAAAATATAGACCAAGATTAAGTAAGGAGGAGGGATTTAATAATGTATGTAGAGACTCTAAGAGAGAGAAGAGTAGAGGAGAGAAGAGAGAATAAGGTGAACATGAAGAAAGGTAAAAACGAGGAGACAAAGGATGGCCGAAGAAACGAAAGAGGCAGATAAAAAGAAGGAGCAGAGGAAGACAGAGAGGCAAAGGGAAGAAGAGCTCAAAGTAATATTAAAGAGAACACACAAAAGCCCCCGGGCGAAGTTTGCAAAAATTTTTTTTTTTTTTTTTTTTTTTTTTTTTTTTTTTTTCTCGTACAACATTAAAATCGAGAAGAGACACAAAGGAAAACAACAGGAGGTAAAGAAAAGAGGGAGAGAGGGAGGAGATGAAACAAAGGAGAGAGGATAGGAGAAGGAAAAACAAAGAATGTTAGAGGGAGAGGGGGAAGAGAAGAGAGAGAGGGAAAAAGGGAGAGAGAACCGAAAATAATAATTGTATGCCTCGAAGGAAGAGCTGAAAATGTCGAGAGAGAAATGGGCAAAATATGGGAGGGAAAGAGATAGAGATTGAATGGAGAAACAATGAGTTCAATGTCGAGTTGATCATGAAATTTGTTGATTGGAAAATAATTTCCGGAGAGAGCATTGAGAGGGAGAGATACGGCAATAATGGGTGGGGGAGAACGAGAGGTAGGGGATAATTTTGGAGGGGGGAAGGATAAGAGAGAAATGAAATAGGAGGGACAAAAAAAACGGAGAAAATAAAAATCTAGAATATGAAAAAATAAATACGAGGGGTGGTGTTGTTAATGTTTCCGAAAACATCCTATTTTTACATAAATTCTGACCTTGTCCCTCGAAAACAGTGTTCACACTATTGTCGATCAACATCGCCTGAAAATCTTCCATACAATACATTTTTGGTGTATTCAGGTAGGTTGGTTCTCAGCACACAGATTGAATAGGGGAGCACACGAAACAATTTTATTCAACGCATGAAAGTTTAAACACTTTCAACATGTGTGGCACATTGCATATTCATAAAGTTTTTAGGCGGCCATACAAATTGTCATCGAAACAGTGGCTTGCAACGATTTTGCTGCCTGTGAAAATAGCTAGATAATCTATGTAGGTACCTACCTAGCTCTCGAGCCTATTATAAAGTGCCTACAATGTACCAGTATCCTAATTCATAGATAGGTACTGTATAAAGAGGTACAGTGCTTTATTTGTCGAAATAGAACATGAAGTCCCAAGGCAAAAATGATGTGTGTGGGCTTTAAATTAATTTCAACCCCCCCTGGACTGTCAATCATAATAATTATTATTTCCATACAGGTATGTATTTTATGTACCAACCTATGTATAGGTATATGAGCTGAGGGTGTGAGATGTGAGGTACCTATCGATAATCTACTACATATCCATATACATTACTTTAATGAGAGAAATATTTTCATTTCGAAAAAAAGTACCTATACCTACCTCTTTTTTTTACCGATATTATCTAGGTAGTATCTTTTCCAGTACAGGGACTGATGTGGGAATTGGGGGGAGAGAAAAAACGTGGGAGTGGGAAAGAGTAGAACAGTAGGGTGTGTGGGAGGAGAGAAGGTAGACAGGGAATTGAATGTTGGAACGAGAGATAGGGAGGAAGGATTGTCATGACGCATTGTCTATTGTTCTACATAGAAATATTTTAATCCTTGAATAATCCCTCAAATCCAGCAAAATTATTGGGATTAAAAAATTAATAAAATACATAACTTTTTTATACAGCTTGGTAGTTAGGTATCTACTCCTTATTGAGTGAAATTTTACTGAGATTTTCGGAGAGATCTAGCAAAAGCTCATCGGAAAGCTAAAACCTGGTGAAAATAGATTAACCAACTTTTGGCAAATGTGATCAACTAAAAAATATTTGTAATGCTCGTGTCACAAGCTCACAAGTAATATGCCTATAAGAGGTACTCATACGGCCCTTGCCTAAAACAAAGGTTTTGGGAATCACTGAAATGTTAAATGACAGAGGCGATAAATCACAATTTAGGTCCGTGATTAATTAATGTTTATGTAACGTAGGTATAACGTACATTAATAAAATTGTATAATACCTACCATTACCTTGTGTTCATGAGACAACATGATCACTTAAAAGTAGCAATAATGTAGGTAGAGTAGGTACATTGACATCAATGTAAACATGTTATCTGATTATTAATTGCCCCCTTTTAAATTAGTACGGGGGGTAGAGGTGAAAATTATTGTTAACAAATTTGAGTGAAGTGAGATTCAAATTTTAAACACAACAAGCTGGGCCCGTCCCTCCGGGAATTATTTAGCCCGTAGTTTATTCGACCAGTACTATGTACCTACCTAATTTGTTTAATATTCAGTTTATTATTATTCTTGATTTGATTTTTCGATTTTACTTTCATGTAATCAGGGCCGGATTAGCCCCCCGTGGGGCCCGGGGCAGTTTCAAAGGCGCGGGGCCCCCAGTTTGGGCTGATCGAACTTAAAATTTTCAGCGCCGCAGGCGAAATTTTTCAAAAAGTAGGTAGTTATGTCCCTCATGCTTTGTCACAAGTTAATTTTTGACGTACCTAAGTCGTAGTCGTCAAACTCGGAAGCAAAAATTAATATAATTTTTTCCGCATTAAAAAAAGACCTAGTCATCTCAACCATAGCTAAACGCTAGAGGCGTGAGACAATATTTTCCTATTTAATATTTTTTCCTATCTTGAAAAGGGATTTTCTAGGATCGTTTGCTACCTGTGCAGGAAAATTGTTATTCTTTAACGAGATGAGATATTTTTCTTTCTCACATTTTCTCCTTTACCTTATACCTACATTGTGCTTTGTAGGTCAACCTCTATGCAGGCTGAGATAAACCAGGGGTGGAAAAATATAGTCCTTAGACCTAGGCCCCAAGGCTACACCAGGGGTGGTATTTATTGTCCTTATTAGACTTTATTTTGACAGCTAAGGCAGGGTCCACATGTAACAGTATGACAAGTCTAGTAACAGTATGACAAGTAACCTGACAAGTAACCACATGTAACAGTATGACAAGTAACCTGTTGAATACGGAGTATTTCTCAAGATCAAGTACTCTTCCCGTGCAACAGGTTACATGTTTGTTTAAACTGTAGACTTGTCATGCAAACTGTCAAAAAAATGTTCCATGTAGACCTTGATTTATGTTGATCAGTCTTTGTAGTCAACCCTGGGAGAAATTTGAGAAATTGACAGATGAAGCAGGCAGGTGTTAGAAAGGTTCTATGGGAAAAAAGTTGTTTAATAGGAGAGCATCACAAGAGCTTTGAAAAACAAGGAATAATAATGAGAGAGAGAGAGAGAGAGAGAGAGAGAGAGAGAGAGAAAAGGATATTCAAATTTTAAACACTGAGAAAGACAGGGAGGGAGAGAGAAAGGTTGAAAAAAGACATAAAGTGTGTATTATAAAAGCGAGTTGAAAGAAGGATAGAAAACAATCAGGACAAGGATTATAGCCTTTAGTAATTTGAGTGAGATGAACTGGAATGAAGGAGAGAAGAAGAAAGAAAAAGTAGAAATAAAGAGAGGAGAGGTCCTTTCTGAGTGAAGTCTATTTCTGAGTGGCCATCCAGTATACAAGCTTTTCCAATTTATGACCGACCATCCAGTATTCAAGTTATGTTTTGGAGCTTGGAGTTGCTAAAAAAGCTTTTGCTTCCACAGCTTCTAAGTCTATGTACTATAAACACGCTGCAGAATGTTTAGAAAAACACACACCAAACACATACCAAAAATATACTAACATAGACACAACATAGCAGATGGAGAAAGAACAAAGCAACATAAATTTCCCGCGGTATTTAATGGGAAAAAAGGTTAAAAAGCCCCCAAAGGAGTGTGCTTTGTGTTTTCAAAACATAGAAAATACGTAGGTAGGTATTTTTTAGATACGCAGAGAGAGATGTAGATAGATAGATAGATAGAGAGAGAGAGCCTTTGGAAATTGTCAAAATAATTGTGTTGCAAAAAAAAAGGAAATTCCTAGCGTATAATATGTAGTGGCTCTGTTTTAGATAGGTACACACCATGTGTTAAACACGCTTCATTACACCACATAACAGCAGGGACGTTGGGATTAAAATTATAGAAGGTCATAAAAAAAATTAATGTTTCACGGCCTTTTATCTTCGTAACGATGGACTCTACGGGTCTGTGTCATAGCATGTCTATCCCGTAGTCCGTAGTGTGTCCATTGTTTATCCTGCTGAAAAAGGACTCGCAAGACCAGGCGTAGAACTTAAATGTACCTATGTTATGTAGTTCAAGCTAGATAATCCCTCGAGTTTTTTGACAGCGCCACAGTAAGAAAACAAGCACATGTTGCACTATGTTGATTTCACCTGTTGCACGTTGATTTTGTGATATAAAACTTAGAGTTTTCTTACTTAACTTAAGAAACCGGCATCGTACAGGTATACGTCACGGTACATGCCTTCTGTTCTTCATCATAATTTTCCTCCGTCCAACATCACTTCTGACCTCTTTCCTAAAAGGACGGTAACCTATCCCGTCCTCTAGCCCCCTTTTTTTCCTACCACAATTTTTCAGTACCTAGGGGTGGAAACCCACGTGGAAATACTACTCTCTCTCTCTCTCTCTATGATAATAATACTTGGGAGCCATCATTTTTTGTATGTTTTTGAGGGAATATGTTTTTTTCCAATTTTTTATTATTTTCGTCTCCGGAGGGTCATTTACGTCCACCATTTTTATTGATGGAAATGTGCACAATCATAAAAAATGGGCATACACCATTGAAATGCCGTATAACGTCCGGTTTTCCATTTTTTTTTCTACTTTTATTACAGTTTTCGCTGGTCCGCTATTGCTATCTTATTGTCAAAATGAGAAAAGTAACCTTGGCTTATTTTCGACAGAGATGTCAGCGATTTATAATATTATTATGTTTGCTTTTTTCGCTGTTTCGGGTTACGTGAAATATGTAATGGTAACCTGCTTCCTCCGAGAAATCGAAGCTGTGATAGGTCAGCAATGATATTAGGGTTAAGGGTCACGGGGGATAGAGAGAGATTTAATGAGAAGAATGAAGATCTAAGAATAAATTGCCATAGACCTGAGCTGTTTCCTCCTCAGTCGTCACAAACTTGAGCTATTTTGGCAAGGAGGATTCAGCTCTAGGTTTATTGAGCTTGGGAATGCATACGTATTTCAATCGGTTTGCCCATTGGTTGGTTCACCCATATCCCGCTAGATTTTCACCATCGATCATACTTCGTTCGTTCAAATCAAATACGCTCTGCTCTGAAAAAGCTTTGTGCTGATCTGGAAACGTCAAGATTTACCTGATGAGATAGCTTCATTGTTCCTGACAAGACAGTGAGTACGTTATGCAAATCTCTAGTCACCGAGCAGATAACCGCACACATGACCGACTTGGTCGCACTTAGAATACTACACATGACAACAAATTGTTAACACGCGTAGTATACTGTGTATTTTTATGGCAAAAGTCAGCTCTCATGGCGTAGTGGTCATTGCGCTCACCTTGCACGCGGAAGACCCGGATTCGATTCCCGGCGGGGTCAAGAAATTTGTATCATGCAAATGATTGATACCGTGACTGGCTGTTGCGGGGCCCACTCAGCCTCGGAGGAAAATGAGTAGCTATGGCATATAAATGCGCATAGCGACCGGTGCCAGCATGGTAGGTAAACATTGGATTTTAGGATTATTGAGATATTGGGAAAATCCTACAATGCTGCAGTGAGCACCAAAGTTGTGACATAATAACACAAAGAAACTGCATTTACGTTTTTTTTTATCTTCATAGCAAATTGTCTAAATAAGATACAATCTGGCAACCCTGTATAGGACCTATTGTACGTAGTCATACTCGTAGGGAATTACAAGAAGGTTGAGAAAACCTTGTCAATGGGTTTGTTTACATATGGGTAGGGGCGGGGGAAACGTTGCCAGTTCAATAATTGTTCGCCAATTTTCAAGTCATATTTTGTAAATTTTGTCATTATTGCATTCTATTTCTTCAGAATTTAACTGCACTGTAGTAGGTACGGTAGATTTACTATGGAGCGTATTCTACTGTAAGTAGGTATAGTTGTTGGCATTGTAATAGTGATCTGAATGTATCTTATTTGTACACCATTGCGAGGAGGAAGGGATTTGTTATAAACAGGGTTTGACTTTGGTTCAACTTCAGATCTGATTGACGTTTATGACGAATGCGCATTAAAAGCAGGTTAATTGACAGGTCAAAGCCTTCTTTGGGTTTTGTCTGATAATGGGGAGCACAATAAATTGACTATTCAACAGTGGGCGTTATTCTGGAAGGAATTAGGGAAACAGTCCGTAGTATATGGAATACATACGCATAGCGACCGGTGCCAGCATGGTAGGTAAACATTGGATTTTAGGATTATTGAGATATTGTGAAAATCCTACAATGCTGCAGTGAGGACCAAAGTTGTGACATAATGACACAAAGAAACTGCATTTATATTTTTTATTTTCATGACAAATTGTCTAAATAAGATACAATCTGGCAACCCTGTATAGGACCTATTGTACGTAGTCATACACGTAGGGGATTACAATAAGGTTGAGAAAACCTTGTCAATGGGTTTGTTTACATGTGGGTAGGGGCGGGTGAAACGTTGCCAGTTCAACTAATTGTTCGCCAATTTTCAAGTCATATTTTGTAAAATTTGTCATTATTGCATTCTATTTCTTCAGAATTTAATTGCATTGTAGTAGGTACGGTAGATTTACTATGGAGCGTATTCTACTGTAAGTAGGTATAGTTGTTGGCATTGTAATAGTGATCTGAATGTATCTTATTTGTACACCATTGCGAGGAGGAAGGGATTTGTTATATACAGGGTTTGACTTTGGTTCAACTTCAGATCTGATAGACGTTTATGACGAACGCGCATTAAAAACAGGTTAATTGACAGGTCAAAGCCTTCTTTGGGTTTTGTCTGATAATGGGGAGCACAATAAATTGACAATTCAATAGTGGGCGTTATTCTAGAAGGAATTAGGGAAACAGTCCTTTTATATGGGAAGTATTTTTTATATGGGAAGAGATTTGTTTTTCACAACAGCAATGTAATGTAACTCAGTCATCCAGATTCCACGATGGAACAAGTGAAATGAAACCGCAGGCTTCAAAAACATTAGATACCGAAATGGACATAATTCAAATTCACACCCTATATGAACTATTTCCCAAAAGAGGGGGATGCGTTGGTAAAGTTTCACATTAAAACAATGGCCATCCAAGTAAAGCATTTCATTTGGCTGTTGCGGGGCCCACTCAGCCTCATGAGGAAAATGAGTAGCTATGACATATAAATGCGCATAGCGACCGGTGCCACCAACACAATGGTAGGTACTCAGCCTCGTGAGGAAAATGAGTAGCTATGACATAGAAATAAATGCGCATAGCGACCGGTGCCAGCATGGTAGGTAAACATGTGATTTTAGGATTATGAGATATTGGGAAAATCCTACAATGCTGCAGTGAGCACCAAAGTTGTGACATAATAACACAAAGAAACTGCATTTACGTTTTTTTTTATCTTCATAGCAAATTGTCTAAATAAGATACAATCTGGCAACCCTGTATAGGACCTATTGTACGTAGTCATACTCGTAGGGAATTACAAGAAGGTTGAGAAAACCTTGTCAATGGGTTTGTTTACATATGGGTAGGGGCGGGGGAAACGTTGCCAGTTCAACTAATTGTTCGCCAATTTAAAGTCATATTTTGTAAATTTTGTCATTATTGCATTCTATTTCTTCAGAATTTAACATTTTTACATAAATTCTGACCTTGTCCCTCGAAAACAGTGTTCACACTATGGTCGATCAACATCGCCTGAAAATCTTCCATACAATACGTACATTTTTGGTGTATTCAGGTAGGTTGGTTCTCAGCACACACATTAAAGCAGCCATTCTTAACCTATGGTCCGTGGACCACTAGTGGTCCGCGAGAAGGTTTCAAGTGGTCCGCGAGAGGTAGATATAGGTCCTTTAATACATACCCATTGTCACATAGCGTGTACAATGTACAATTGATTGCATATACATACATAATCTCAAGTGGTCCGCGAGATTTTTGGTTTATCAATAGTGGTCCGCCAATTCTAAAAGGTTAAGAACCCCTGCATTAAAGGGATTGAATAGGGGAGCACATGAAATAATTTTATTCAACGCATGAAAGTTTGAACACTTTCAACATGTGTGGCACATTGCATATTCATAAAGTTTTCAGGCGGCCATACAAATTGTCATCGAAACAGTGGCTTGCAATGCTTTTGCTGCCTGTGAAAATAGCTAGATAATCTATGTAGGTACCTAGCTCTCGAGTCTAAAGTGCCTACAATGTACCAGTATCCTAATGTCTGAATGTATCTTATTTGTACACCATTGCGAGGAGGAAGGGATTTGTTATATACAGGGTTTGACTTTGGTTCAACTTCAGATCTGATGGACGTTTATGACGAATGCGCATTAAAAACAGGTTATTTGACAGGTCAAAGCCTTCTTTGGGTTTTGTCTGATAATGGGGAGCACAATAAATTGACAATTCAATAGTGGGCGTTATTCTGGAAGGAATTAGGGAAACAGTCCGTAGTATATGGAATACGTAAGTATTTTTTATATTGGAAGAGATTTGTTTTTCACAACAGCAATGTAATGTAACTCAGTCATCCAGATTCCACGATGGAACAAGTGAAATGTAACCGCAGGCTTCAAAAACATTAGATACCGAAATGGACATAATTTAAATTCACACCCTATATGAACTATTTCCCAAAGAGGGGGATGCGTTGGTAAAGTTTCACATTAAAACAATGGCCATCCAAGTAAAACATTTCATTTATGTCACTGTGTGAGAGTTGTGAGTTCATCTTCATGCCTGTCTAGCTTTCTGACTTGGCTTCATTGTTTCACAAACTTCATATCACTGAAATCGTCAATTTTACTTTTACTGAGCATCATGATATTTCATGATGTATCATCAGATTCATCATTCGACTAATTTGTAATTAGGTATCTGGTACTTGTTAGGTAAGCCACTCACTCTTTCAGACGGTCTCAACGTATGCGGTGGAGAAATCCAGAGATCGTCTAACAGATCTGGGATCTGTGAGACCGCGGTCTGTCAGACCGTCTGAGAGTTAGTGGAGGGTATTAGAGGCCACTGCCACATAATTACTACAAGAATTTTGTACTTACTCATACAAACATAATTACTATATTCCAATTCAACAATGCCATTGCAGTAAACTGCTTATGATCTCAAACCACCCGACTCACCGTGGAGTAACCAATTCTATCAACCGAATCACCAATTCCAGCAACAAAACTTGGCGTCTGTCCTAGCCAAATGTTCGGAGAGGAATCTGTACTATTGTAAAGAACTTCTCGCTAAGCAGTTGGTTCAACATGTAAGAGAAATGGTGACCTATCGTAGTGGTCTGGATCCTTACTTGCTGTCAGTCATTTTGGGGAACTTGCCATCCATAGAGTCCTGGAGGACGCCACTCACTCATACTGAAATCCGAACGGAGACAGATCTCTTGGATAATGAAATTCCACACTACGGTACGCAGATATCTTTCCAACGACCTGATAAGGGTCATTTCTATCCGTCAAGCTCCAAGTGGACACCAGGCTCTTCATACGATACTTACCATCCAAGACCCATTATCCATTCTTGGAATGAAATTCCTTTCTATAAATCTCAGGCACCATCTATTTCATCATTTTCATCGGGTTATGATCCGAATTTAAAACCATACTTCAAAGTTCCTCAAAGTACGGATCATTTCAAACCCTCTGGAATAAGTTTTGACCCACCGCTGTCGTTCCCGTATAATAATGGAATCAGTGGAGCTCACGAAGGGATCCGAGAGTCCAAAGAATTTCCATCGAATCCTCACCACAAGCATAAGGTTTGCCACCCATGTGCTCCGTCTATTTCTCAAGAACAGCTGATTGATCTTAGGAATAAAACTGAGCAGCAAGAATCCAAGAACGACAACAGCACATTACCAACGTCCAGAGCATGATTGTAGAAAATTAATAGAACTTGTTTTTTGTAGGGCAATATTAGTGTTATTCTTTTATGGTGATAAACAAATTGTCAAAAGAAAGATCATAAACATGATGGTCTAAGTATTGAGATTATTTTTAAAACCTAGGTACATATTAATTCTTTATTGAAATAATAAAGAGATGAATGGGTAAGCATTTTTTCTCACATTTACTTCTATAAATTATAATATTTGTTGTTTATGAGTGAATCTAGAACAGTTAGGATTTCCAAAACATTGAGCAGATCGAATGCAGCTGACTCAGTACTCATATTTTGTGAATTGGAGCATGATTTCAATCAGTAATATCAGGATAGTTTTCATCATATTTTCATTCTTACTGTTTCTTCATACAATTCTTCATTCTTCACATAGTTTCTTCAATCTTCGAATCCAGCAGCATTATTTTCAGAGCAGTGAACAATCAAAATAGATTCTACAATGTGGATGTATGTACAAAGTTCCTAAACGTTCCTTCCTTGTATTTGATTTGAGAACATGTTTTCAGATTTCAATTATTAAACAGCTTATTTTTATTTTCTTTTGATTTGCAGTTTACAAGATTTCTTCTTACCTTCCATACAAAAGTTTGAAATTCGATTTCCTCACGACCTCCCCCTCCTTCGTTAATGCTCTCTCTCTCTCTCTCTCTCTCTCTCTCTCTCAAAGTAGAAAAATCATTTTTCTTTTCAGGAGAAAAGGGATAAAGAAAGCAGCTACCTATCTGAACATTAAATAATACAAAGAAACGTACATCTAATCCGCTCTCGGGTGAATTGTCAAGCACAAAGCGAAGGAAAATACAATACATATTCTGAAACATTCTGTTCATCGGAACTATTAGAAATTCACCTAAATACGTAATACATGAAGCAATTACTAGAAATGTTCAGACTGTCTAGCTTTCTGACTTGGCTTCATTGTTTCACAAACTTCATATCACTGAAATCGTCAATTTTACTTTTACTGAGCATCATGATATCTCATGATGTATCATCAGATTCATCATTCAACTAATTTGTAATTAGGTATCTGGTACTTGTTAGGTAAGCCACTCACGCTTTCAGACGGTCTCAACGTATGCGGTGGAGAAATAGAACGTCTAACAGACCCAGATCTGTGAGACCGCGGTCTGTCACGGTCTGAGAGTTAATGGAGGGTATTAGAGGCCACTGCTACATAATTACCACAAGAATTTTGTACTTACTCGTACAAACATAATTACTATATTCCAATTCAACAATGCCATTGCAGTAAACCTGCCTGAATTTCTGTTAAGACAATGAAACGTATTTCAGCAGGTTCACCATTGAACACAACAGATGACACAGCACAATATGCTACCCTGTGTGGAGGTATTATGGCTAGATATATGAGGCCTATATTATGGTAGGTAACCATGTTGAATTGTGTAATCTGTTATTATTTTCCCCAAGCGCTTTATCCGCTATAATACTTGGTGCTGGTGAAAAGCAAAACATTCGCTTTCTGTCAAATTAATTATTATTATCATCCGGTGAAAATTCGCTTTCACAAACCTCGGGGAAACGTATGTTCTGTACCTTTTGTTTCACGGGATGTGTGATATTCCAAGGCTTTTGCGTTCACTTTGCTCCAAAGTAGAGGAGAATTCATGTAATTTTCCCTTTGAGAGCGAGTCTAGCTATTACAGATTCCTTTTGTTACCACTATAGCTAGTATAGCTGAATCATTTACATTGTGGAGCTTGGGTATAGTAATGTAATCTGTATATCTACGAAACGTATGTTCTGTACCTTTTGTTTCACGGGATGTGTGATATTCCAAGGCTTTTACGTTCACTTTGCTCCAAAGTAGAGGAGAATTTATGTAATTTTCCCTTTGAGAGCGAGTCTAGCTATTACAGATTCCTTTTGTTTCTACCATAGCTAGTATAGCTGAATCATTTACTTTGTAAAGCTTCGGTATAGGAATGTAATCTGTATCTACTCTAGAAAGGGAGGTAAGTCTATCCGATTCATCTTGAGAAAATACGTGGGTACCTACGACAAACAGTGAAACAGGGTATGTGGAAAAGACAGAGAATCATAGATTGTACATATATAGATATATACCTACAATCTGACGAGATCTAAAGTTTCCAACGCAATATTAATACCTAGAGATACTTCAGGTTAATCAGTAGATAAATAACTACCTGACCAACACGGAAGGCAAAAAATGCACAAACCATGAGTCAGTCAAAATTCAAAGATCTTCCTCGAAAAGGGGAAATGGTTTCCTACGAACTTTACAAGATAGAACATAGAATAGATCAGGTACAACATTCTGTGAGGAAAATAATTACTAACGAAAAGGGGAAATGGTTTCCTACGAACTTTACAAGATAGAACATAGAATAGATCAGGTACAACATTCTGTGAGGAAAATAATTACTAGCAGAAGGTCTAGTAATATGGTTGTAAGAAATCAATATGAACATCATATTGAACGTCGAAGAAAACAAATCCACGCATGGTATGTCCACGTAAATTGCTTGTACATATGTATCTTTTATCAAATACTTAACAGAAGGTCTAGTAATATGGTTGTAAGAAATCAATATGAACATCATATTGAACGTCGAAGAAAACAAATCCACGCATGGTATGTCTACGTAAATTGCTTGTACTATGTATCTTTTATCAAATACTTCCATCATATTTTTCACAGAACAGCGATACTGCCAGGAAGTCAAAGCAATACGTTCTTAACCTTCAGAGAATCGCCTCTAATAAGTAGGCACTCTCTGAAGAGTCAATATCAAAGCGGACTCCCCAATAATTACTATAACTTAGATTTAAACACGATAATAATTATAGGTAGGTCTGCTTGGTTACTAACTATTATCGTAATAAATTACAGTCGCTACATGCATATTGATGAAGTTCGAGATTCATGCTTCATAGAGTTTCGTGTACTGATAGAAAGACTGAGATCTTACTTATTCTTACCTATTACCTAGGTAAAACTGTGTTTGTAAGGTAAAGACATTTGTGGAAAACTTTAAGAAACAGAAACGACAAAGTGACAAAGGGAATAATTGCATAATGATTAGGAAATTTAAAAATAGACCAACAAACACAATACTATAATATGAGCTAATGTGAAGTCACCAAAGAGAGAAAAGACGAAATAAGCAGTACATCGGAGTGACTGGAATTTGAAGAAAGAAGGTTGCATGCAAACACAGTTAAGAGAAAAAGTTAAAAAGAAAATAATGCGCACATGTACGAGTAGAAAAAGTACGGATCATTTCAAACCCTCTGGAATAAGTTTTGACCCACCGCTGTCGTTCCCGTATAATAATGGAATCAGTGGAGCTCACGAAGGGATCCGAGAGTCCAAAGAATTTCCATCGAATCCTCACCACAAGCATAAGGTTTGCCACCCATGTGCTCCGTCTATTTCTCAAGAACAGCTGATTGATCTTAGGAATAAAACTGAGCAGCAAGAATCCAAGAACGACAACAGCACATTACCAACGTCCAGAGCATGATTGTAGAAAATTAATAGAACTTGTTTTTTGTAGGGCAATATTAGTGTTATTCTTTTATGGTGATAAACAAATTGTGAAAAGAAAGATCATTTTATAAACATGGTCTAAGTATTGAGATTATTTTTAAAACCTAGGTACATATTAATTCTTTATTGAAATAATAAAATCTTTTACGTACATTTTTAAAAACGGTACAGCAACAGAAGAAATGCCAAATAGTATCTGATTCTCTCGCGTTACAAATTGAGCAAAGAATAAGTTTACTTTGTGTTGTTCTTCCGTTCTTAAATGTGGACAAAAATGTCCAACACATGGGACATGTGTTCATTAGTTTTTGGGCCCATGTGCTTTCAAGGACCCAATACCTATATATCCTTTCTGAGTGAAGTCTATTTCTGAGTGGCCATCCAGTATACAAGCTTTTCCAATTTATGACCGACCATCCAATCCAGTAGGTATTCAAGTTATGCTTTAACTTAGAGCTTGGAGCTGCTAAAAAAAGCTTTTGCTTCCACAGATTCTAAGTCTATGTAGATAAACCTAGAGTACTATAAACACGCTGCAGAATGTTTAGAAAAACACACATCAAACACATACCAAAAATATACTAACATAGACACAACATAGCACATGGAGAAAGAACAAAGCAACATAAATTTCCCGCGGTATTTAATGGGGAAAAAAGGTTAAAAAGCCCCCAAAGGAGTGTGCATTGTGTTTTCAAAACATAGAAAACACGTAGGTAGGTATTTTTTAGATACGCAGAGAGAGAGAGAGAGCCTTTGAAAATTGTCAAAATAATTGCGTTGCGAAAAAAGGAAATTCCTAGCATATATTATGTAGTGGCTCTGTTTTAGATAGTACACACCATGTGTTAAACACGCTTCATTACACCACATAACAGCAGGGACGTTGGGATTAAAATTATAGGTCATAAAAAAAAATTAATGTTTCACGGCCTTTTCTCCTAAACGTTCCTTCCTTGTATTTGATTTGAGAACATGTTTTCAGATTTCAATTATTAAACAGCTTATTTTTATTTTCTTTTGATTTCCAGTTTACAAGATTTTTTCTTACCTTCCATACAAAAGTTTGAAATTCGATTTCTCTCTCTCTCTCTCTCTCTCTCTCTCTCTCTCTCTCTCAAAGTAGAAAAATCATTTTTCTTTTCAGGAGAAAAGGGATAAAGAAAGCAGCTACCTATCTGAACATTAAATAATACAAAGAAACGTACATCTAATCCGCTCTCGGGTGAATTGTCAAGCACAAAGCGAAGGAAAATACAATACATAATCTGAAACATTCTGTTCATTGGAACTATTAAGGTACCTTTACACTGGGGCAACCTAACCTAGCAACAGGCAACAGCGACCTGCGGCGGATTGCTTGTTGCTGGTTGCCTGTTGCTAGGGGACTCTAGGCAACCATGCCGCATGCGGCGTAGTCATTTACACTGAAGCAACAACAGGCGATCATAGATTTCCCTGGTGATATGAAATATGAATTCAGTTTGTGTAAATATCTATTTTATATATAATCTTTGTAATCTACGGGTCTGTGTCATAGCATGTCTATCCCGTAGTCCGTAGTGTGTCCATTGTTTATCCTGCTGAAAAAGGACTCGCAAGACCAGGAGTAGAACTTAAATGTACCTATGTAGTTCAAGCTAGATAATCCCTCGAGTTCTTTGACAACGCCACAGTAAGAAAACAAGCACATGTTGCACTACGTTGATTTCACCTGTTGCACGTTGATTTTGTGATATAAAACTTTGAGTTTTCTTACTTAACTTAAGAAACCGGCATCGTACGTCACGGTACATGCCTTCTGTTCTTCATCATAATTTTTCTCCGTCCAACATCACTTCTGACCTCTTTCCTAAAAGGACGGTAACCTATCCCGTCCTCTAGCCCTTTTTTTCCTAGGTACCACAATTTTTCAGTACCTAGGGGTGGAAACCCACATGGAAATACTTCTCTCTCTCTCTCTCTCTCTCTCTCTCTCTCTCTTTCTCTTTCTCTCTATGATAATAATACTTGGGAGCCATCATTTTTTGTATGTTTTTGAGGGAATATGTTTTTTTCCAATTTTTTATTATTTTCGTCTCCGGAGGGTCATTTGCGTCCACCATTTTTATTGATGGAAATGTGCACAATCATAAAATATGGGCATACACCATTGAAATGCCGTATAACGTCCAGTTTCCAATTTTTTTCTACTTTTATTACAGTTTTCGCTGGTCCGCTATTGCTATGTTATTGTCAAAATGAGAAAAGTAACCTTGGCTTATTTTCGACAGAGATGTCAGCGATTTATAATATTATGTTTGCTTTTTTCGCTGTTTCGGGTTACGTTGAAATGTGTAATGGTAACCTGCTTCCTCCGAGAAATCGAAGCTGTGATAGGTCAGCAATGATATTAGGGTTAGGGGTCACGGGGGATAGAGAGAGATTTAATGAGAAGAATGAAGATCTAAGAATAAATGGCCATAGACCTGAGCTGTTTCCTCCTCAGTCGTCACAAACTTGAGCTATTTTGGCAAGGAGGATTCAGCTCTAGGTTTATTGAGCTTGGGAATGCATACGTATTTCAATCGGTTTGCTCTTTGGTTGGTTCACGCATATCCCGCTAGATTTTCACCATCGATCATACTTCGTTCGTTCAAATACGCTCTGCTCTGAAAAAGCTTTGTGCTGATCTGGAAACGTCAAGATTTACCTGATGAGATAGCTTCATTGTTCCTGACAAGACAGTGAGTACGTTATGCAAATCCCTAGTCACCGAGCAGATAACCGCACACATGACCGACTTGGTCGGACTTAGAATACTACACATGACAACAAATTGTTAACACGCGTAGTATACTGTGTTTTTTCATGACAAAAGTCAGCTCCCATGGCGTAGTGGTCACTGCGCTCGCCTCGCACGCGGGAGACCCGGATTCGATTCCCGGTGGGGTCAAGAAATTTGTATCGTGCAAATGATTGATTCCGTGACTGGCTGTTGCGGGGCCCACTCAGCCTCATGAGGAAAATGAGTAGCTATGACATATAAATGCGCATAGCGACCGGTGCCACCAACACCATGGTAGGTAAACATTGGATTTTAGGATTATTGAGATATTGGGAAAATCCTACAATGCTGCAGTGAGCACCAAAGTTGTGACATAATAACACAAAGAAACTGCATTTACAAGGTAGATATAGGTCCTCTAATACATACCCATTGTCACATAGCGTGTACAATGTACAATTGATTGCATATACATACATAATCTCAAGTGGTCCGCGAGATTTTTGGTTTATCAATAGTGGTCCGCCAATTCTAAAAGGTTAAGAACCCCTGCATTAAAGGGATTGAATAGGGGAGCACATGAAATAATTTTATTCAACGCATGAAAGTTTGAACACTTTCAACATGTGTGGCACATTGCATATTCATAAAGTTTTCAGGCGGCCATACAAATTGTCATCGAAACAGTGGCTTGCAATGCTTTTGCTGCCTGTGAAAATAGCTAGATAATCTATGTAGGTACCTAGCTCTCGAGTCTAAAGTGCCTACAATGTACCAGTATCCTAATGCATAGATAGGTACTGTATAAAGAGGTACAGTGCTTTATTTGTCGAAATAGAACATGAAGTCCCAAGGCAAAAATGATGTGTGGGCTTTAAATTAATTTCAACCCCCCCTGGACTGTCAATCATAATAATTATTATTTCCATACAGGTATGTATTTTATGTACTAACCTATGTATAGGTATATGAGCTGAGGGTGTGAGATGTGAGGTACCTATCGATAATCTACTAGCATATCCATATACATTACTTTAATGAGAGAAATATAATTTCATTTCGAAAAAAGTACCTATACCTCTTTTTTACCGATATTATCTAGGCAGTATCTTTCCCAGTACAGGGACTGATGTGGGAATTGGAGAGAGAGAGAGAAAACGTGGGAGTGGGAGAGAGTAGAAAAGTAGGGTGTGTGGGAGGAGAGAAGGTAGACAGGGAAGAGAGTTGGAACGAGAGATAGAGAGGAAGGATTGTCATGACACAATGTCTATTGTTCTACATAGAAATATTTTAATCCTTGAATAATCCCTCAAATCCAGCAAAATTATTGGGATTAAAAAATTAATAAAATACCTACATAACTTTTTTATACAGCTTGGTAGTTAGGTATCTACTCCGTATTGAGTGAAATTTGACGGATTTCGGAAAGCTCTAGTTAACAAAAGCCCAAACCTGGTCAAAATAGGTTAACCAATTTGTGGCAAAGGTGATTGATATAAAATATTTACACCATAGGGCTGCCTGGAAGAGACTGACAAGAAAAGCTGACCCTATTCAAATGAGAAGGTTAGGTTAGGAAGAAGAATTTATGCTTGAGTCACAAATAAAAGGTACTTAGAAGGCCCTTATCTAAAACATGGGTTTGGGAATCACTGAAATGTTAAATGACAGAAGCGATAAATCACAATTTAGGCCCGTGATTAGGGCAATGATTAATTAATGTTTATTTAACGTAGGTATAGGTACATGAATGAAATTGTATAATACCTACCATTACCTTGTGTTCATGAGACAACATGATCACTTAAAAGTAGGTAACAATAATGTAGGTAGAGTAGGTACATTGACATCAATGTAAACATGTTATACTGATTATTAATTGCTCCCTTTTGAATTAGTACGGGGGGTAGAGGTGAAAATTATTGTTAACAAATTTGAGTGAAGTGAGATTCAAATTTTAAACACAAACATTGTGCATAAGTTGCTTATGATCTCAAACCACCCGACTCACCGTGGAGTAACCAATTCTATCAACCGAATCACCAATTCCAGCAACAAAACTTGGCGTCTGTCTTAGCCAAATGTTCGGAGAGGAATCTGTACTATTGTAAAGAACTTCTCGCTAAGCAGTTGGTTCAACATGTAAGAGAAATGGTGACCTATCGTAGTGGTCTGGATCTGTATCTACTCTAGAAAGGGAGGTAAGTCTATCCGATTCATCTTGAGAAAATACGTGGGTAGGTACCTACGACAAACAGTGAAACAGAGTATGTGGAAAAGACAGAGAATCATAGATTGTACATACCTACAATCTAACGAGATCTAAAGTTTCCAACGCAATATTAATGCCTAGAGGTTAATCAGTAGATAAATAACTACCTGATCAACACGGAAGGCAAAAAATGCACAAACCATGAGTCAGTCAAAATTCAAAGATCTTCCTCGAAAAGGGGAAATGATTTCCTACGAACTTTACAAGATAGAACATAGAATAGATCAGGTACAACATTCTGTGAGGAAAATAATTACTAACAGAAGGTCTAGAAATATGGTTGTAAGAAATCAATATGAACATCATATAGAACGTCGAAGAAAACAAATCCACGCATGGAATATCCACGTAAATTGCTTGTACATATGTATCTTTTATCAAATACTTCCATCATATTTTTCACAGAACAGCGATACTGCCAGGAAGTCAAAGCAATACGATCTTAACCTTCAGAGAATCGCCTCTAATAAGTAGGCACTCTATGAAGAGTCAATATCAAAGCGGACTCCCCAATAATTACTATAACTTAGATTTAAACACGATAATAATTATAGGTAGGTCTGCTTGGTTACTAACTATTATCGTAATAAATTACAGTCACTACATGCATATTGATGAAGTCTGGTCTGGATCCTTACTTGCTGTCAGTCATTTTGGGGAACTTGCCATCCATAGAGTCCTGGAGGACGCCACTCACTCATACTGAAATCAGAACGGAGACAGATCTCTTGGATAATGAAATTCCACATTACGGTACACAGATATCTTTCCAGAGACCTGAAAAGGGTCACTTCTATCCGTCAAGCTCCCAGTGGACTCCAGGATCTTCATACAATACTTACCATCCAAAACCCACTGTCCATTTTTGGAATGAAATTCCTTTCTATAGACCTCAGGCACCGTCTATTTCATCATTTTCATCAGGTTATGATCCGAATTTAAAACCATACTTCAAAGTTCCTCAAAGTACGGATGTTTCGTGTACTGATAGAAAGACTGAGATCTTACTTATTCTTACCTATTACCTAGGTAAAACTGTGTTTGTAAGGTAAAGACATTTGTAGAAAACTTTAAGAAACAGAAACGACAAAGGGAATAATTGCATAATGATTAGGAAATTTAAAAATGGACCAACAAACATTTTTGAAAAACGAGCTTTTTACAAGGCTGGAACTCTGGAGTGATGCGATTATCTACACTCTACAGTTCTCTACAAAATGTCTAAAAATCGCGCTAGAGCTCTAATACTTTTTTTTTACCGTCTAGGTATATCACATTCATAAAAAAGATCATTTTATTTCAATCAGACAGTTGATCAAGTTGGACTATGGTGCTCTGGAATTAGAATCTTTCTTAAAAAAAAATCAGGTGTTTGCTTTTCAATGAAAAGTCTTTAGGCAATTTCATTCTTTCAGCGCCGATGTAAAATATTCGACATGTTGAATTTGCAAGGCTGGTATATTGTGCGTCAGCTGCGCCAGATTGGAAGTGCTGTTAAAAGCTTCGTTAGGGGCCATATGACGTGATTTGCAAGGCTGGTATATTGTGCGTCAGCTGCGCCAGATTGGAAGTGCTGTTAAAAGCTTCGTTAGGGGCCATATGACGTGGGGTCAATGGGTCATGAACATAATGACATGGGGGAAGAGTGGGAGGTAAATGGAATTTGGAGGAAGAATGGGAGGTAAATGGAATTCCGAGGAAGATGAGCTAATTGGAAAACAATGAAGGCTGGTGTGAAAACGAGTCCACAAAATAATAGGCAGAGATAGAAGAAGATGCGGGATATGCGAATAAATGAAGGACAGGTGCAGGGGTCAATGGGTCATGAACATAATGACATGGGGGAAGAGTGGGAGGTAAATGGAATTTGGAGGAAGAATGGGAGGTAAATGGAATTCGGAGGAAGATGAGCTAATTGGAAAACAATGAAGGCTGGTGTGGAAAC
Source organism: Diaphorina citri (assembly GCF_000475195.1). Lineage (NCBI taxonomy): Eukaryota > Metazoa > Arthropoda > Insecta > Hemiptera > Psyllidae > Diaphorina > Diaphorina citri. Next base: position 381,361 of record NW_007377474.1, on the reverse strand, counting down.
GAGTCCACAAAATAATAGGTAGAGATAAAAGGAGATGCGGGATATGCGGATAAATGAAGGACAGGTGCCGCACCCCCAAGAAACGATAGACCAAAAAAATCTAGGAATTTAGGAACATCAAAAAGCAAATTTTCATTTGCTACAGCAGGTGTTGCAATTACAAAAATTGTGCTCGAATAGGATTAAATGAGTCCCTTTACCTCAGCACCCAGCAGTAGGGTATACTACTTTTACTGGGGTCATATTCTCAAATAATGATGGATAGTGGATACGTAAACCCCCAAGAAACGATAGACCAAAAAAATCTAGGAATTTAGGAACATCAAAAAGCAAATTTTCATTTGCTACAGCAGGTGTTGCAATTATAATAAAATTGTGCTCGATTAGGATTAAAGGAGTCCCTTTACCTCAGCACCCAGCAGTAGGGTATACTACTTTTACTGGGGTCATATTCTCAAATAATGATGGATAGTGGATACGTAAAAAATATATATTCGTTTTAAAGTCCCCTGAGTATTAATATACCTAGCTCCACAGTTATGATACGTAAAAAATATATATTCGTTTTAAAGTCCCCTGAGTATTAATATACCTAGCTCCACAGTTATAAAGTATTTATGTACCTCCCAGATAAACAAAATACAGTCGAACCTGGATAAACGAGAATCCAAGGGACCAGCTCATTTTTTCGTTTAAGGCGGTTTAATACAACATTGGTGTGGGTGGGGGGGGGAGGGGAACCTCGAACACTTTTGAAAGTTAAGAAGGGAACCGCTACGAAAAAAGTCTGGCCACCCCTGATATAACCAATATAAATGTGAAAAACAATACGAAATTATAAATAAAATTTAGGCACTTTGTAAAAAACGCTCTAACCATTGTGAGATTTGAGATATGTATTGTGTCATTTTCCACACAACGAAAATACATAAATCAAAATTTGAAAACCGCGGTGCAAAATCGACAGATGACACAGAAAATGTACCTAAACTATTCACATCGAAAATAATTTCACAAATAATCCAGATATCTGTTGCTAGAATATACAGATTTTATACTCATATGTGGGTATGAGTAGGTATTTTAATTCCTAACATGCATTTTCAGAATTCTAAATCAGGTGAAATTTGGAAAATACAAAAACAGCTGCACCATTTTTGCATCGTGTAAATGTTTCTTCTACTTCCTCTTCTTCTTGGGGAAAAGGAGTATTGTCAGGAGTAGAAAATACAAATTTGGTCTCAATTTATCTCAATAATTAAAAACATTAATTTTTCTGACTGCAACGAGTTGCATACTTCAGTAAATTTGCCCGTTGATTAAATGTTATTTAATTATTTAAGGCATATCTACATTCGTATCAATGCAATGTTGTAATCCTCCCCAAGGAAAGAAAATGCAGGTATTTTACCACAATATTTTATCCCACAATAACTTCTTCATGCAGGTACTTACCTGAAACAGAAGAAATCAATAAAACTAGGATTACTGGGATGTCTGGTTAAATTACCTTATACGTTCGGTTAGTATATTTTCCCTAAACATGCATGGCATACGGTAATAGAAAGTAAATTAAATAAAATCTGTCATAATTGAGTGTTAATTAGTGAACTAGACTGAGATAAGGAATCAGCACATAGTGGATAGATAACTATGCAAGTAGATATTATACCTATTTAAATGGATCTTTGTTAGTAAATTTCATGACGATGCTATTTTGCCTTCTAATTATCATCTTGTTGCAAATACAAAGAATCTACCTTGTTGACATCATTTAATCTAGTAGGTACCAGAGTAGATCATCTCAAAATTTCAAGTTTTCTTAGCGAGATGAAATCACAGGATGGTAGATAAATATTGTAATTTGTCCTGATGTTTCAGACGGTCTCCTGTTCAGTGAACTCGATGGCCGTTATCTCGAGGACACCAGGCAATGGAAAAGGAAATTCGAAAGATAACAAATTCTAACGCATCACCGTTAGTAGAAGCTAAAGTGTGGTTGGCGGCGCGTTCAAAAGTTCATGTCCTATTATGCTGCACTGTGGGGACATGTCAAAGGGAGCGCGCTAGCGCGACCGTGCGTGTGTGTGGTGTTTGTGTGTGTGTGTCGTGTGTGTGTTGTGTGTGTGTGTGCTGTGGTGTGTGATGGTTGTGTGGTGTGATGGTGGTGTGTGTCGTGATGGCTTTGTGTGTGTGTGATGTGTGGTGGATGTGTAGTTGTGTCGATGATGGATGTGTGGTGCGATAATGTGGTTTATCGTTTGTGTGTGGTGTGTGGTCCTTGATGTGGCGTGTGTGTGGTGGTCCGTACAAAGGACGGGTCAACCACTAGTGTATATATATATCAAAATGAGTTTTCATAGCGAATAACTTCCTAGTGACCCAAAAGACCCAAAAAACACAACCCCGACCCAAAGTTGTGACTTTCGTTAGAAATGAATAGCTCACCCCTAAAGGGGATTTAGCTAAAAGGATGTTGCTTCACTTTCTGGGACATGGTTTTCTTTCCTTGAGCCTTCTTCCACATGATGTCAGGCAAGACAGTGTGTCTTTTCTTTAAGTAATAACTCGGTAACTTTGAACAGGTACCCTTCAATAATTTATGTCTGCTATATTTGCAGCTCTGCCAATGAATTTGGTAAGCGAATCTAGTTGTTTTTTATTGCTTTTCGAGACCATTTCATTTTACTATTGACGATGGGTGCATGCCAACCGAAATAATCATATTTTTCCAACTTTAACGAAGGTAGTATGTGTCCGATGAGAACAATCAAAAACAATAAATTGAAGCTTGATTAACATTTTTTTTTCTAACAAAACATGACAAATAAATAACAAAGATTGCAATAAAAATATAACAAGAAAACCCAAATTTTTTGTTCACTGGATTTGCATCTCATTCTGCATTCATCAGACACGGAAAGAAGCTTGTTAGAAACAAAGCATAACTCATATGGTATATCTCATAATAATAAAGCAGAAAATATGTAAATAGGTAGTGTAAAATATAAACAAATAATAATGTAAGTAAAATGATAATAATGTGTACCATGGTAATTTTTCTCGGAGCATGCAGAATATGAATGTCACATTTGCGAGCATTTGATTTTCCCGTCACGATTCAGCATGAAATTACATTTTCCTGCATTATGGAATAGGGTAGCTCGGGGGCACAAGGTCGCAGTTTGTTTTCTTACAATCGTATCTCGCGTGCTTACCTTATCTCGGTAATGAGTGTAGCGTACTATCGTCAGTAACCTTCCAGGGAGGTATAATTGTTTAAAGGAACATTTTTTATGTTAAAAAAAAATAAAAAAAAAAACAAAATAAATTTTAAATGTAGAAACAAAGGAGAACGAAAGTGGGAGAAAGAGGGGAACATGTATAGAGACAAAGAGGGAGGGCGGAAGAAAAAGGATCTAATATTTATACCTATATTCTAGTGTTTCATAAATTAGATTTAGGCCATCCCTAAAATTTTATCAAAGATCGAGCCAACCTGAGAAAAGGAAAACTGCCGCTTTTGTCTAAGAGTCCAAAGTTACCCCGCTGTACCTTTTTACCCCTATCTACCATAACGTCCCAGTACCTAGATGTTGTGATGATGTCTGTCTCTCGCTCATTTTCTCCCTGTTTATTTTCTGATTAGACGGTACATTATGGGATATTAGCTGTTACAAGCAAGGCTACATTCAGAATGTTAACCATTATCTAATCTCGGGCGTACAGCATCTAATGAGAAAAATAAGATCTCTATAGAAAATAATGATGACATATGACATTTTTTTACTATCTAAAATTAGAAGAAAGTAAAGCCGGCTTGAATTTTCTAGGTTTCGTTTTCGTAGCTGATGAATGAATGGCTTTTTGATGCCCTTTATGCTGTATCTACTCCATATGTAAATTACCTATTGAGCCCCTTGTCCACTCACCCTCCAGCTAAGTAGATATATTTGGGTCAAATGTCGAACAAATTTTTGAGCCGCTTTTGGTGACTTCAGAACTCCTATAAAAAAGGACTTTCGGTTAGCTGTTACAAGCAAGGCTACATTCAGAATGTTAACCATTATCTAATCTCGGGCGTACAGCATCTAATGAGAAAAATAAGATCTCTGTAGAAAATACTGATGACATATAACATTTTTTTACTATCTAAAATTAGAAGAAAGTAAAAAAAGCCGGCTTTTTGAGCCGCTTTTGGTGACTTCAGAACTTTTATAGGAAAGGACTTTCGCCAGACTGGTTTGCAGTTCGTATAAATAGTACATTAGTGCCCCAATAACTTCAGATTTCTCACATGCAGACCAATCAAACTCGACTTACAATAATGATCTCCGGAGTCCTTAGCCCCTTATTATGATACTGATAGTCTGATACCCACAATAATGATGTATTTCATACTGTGATCATCATAAAATTGATGCTCCACCACATCAGACATGTTCGTCTCCACCATTTTATGATTCATCTATTAAATTTCTCGTATGTGCTTTATTTTTATATTTTCGCCTTATTTATACAGGGTGACCAAAAGTTGAGGTACTAAACATAGAATCGTGATAGCACAATAAATCACGTCTTTAAATTTGGTTTTCGGACACCCTGTAACTATTCCTTATTCATATTTATATGTATTTCTTATAGTATTTCTCCGACTCTTTTTATAGATATTCTCATTTTCTTCTCTCTCTCCCCAAGTGAAATTTATTTCCTCCGTCGCACACAGTTGTTATGTGTGAAATTGTTGAGTAAGTTTTTTTATTTCCGGCATTTAATATGTGGAAAGAGGGAGGGAAAAAGTGTATGAGAGGACGAAAGAAAAGAAACAACTAGATTCGCTTACCAAATTCATTGGCAGAGCTGCAAATATAGCAGACATAAATTATTGAAGGGTACCTGTTCAAAGTTACCGAGTTATTACTTAAAGAAAAGACACACTGTCTTGCCTGACATCATGTGGAAGAAGGCTCAAGGAAAGAAAACCATGTCCCAGAAAGTGAAGCAACATCCTTTTAGCTAAATCCCCTTTAGGGGTGAGCTATTCATTTCTAACGAAAGTCACAACTTTGGGTCGGGGTTGTGTTTTTTGGGTCTTTTGGGTCACTAGGAAGTTATTCGCTATGAAAACTCATTTTGATATATATATACACTAGTGGTTGACCCGTCCTTTGTACGGGACCACCACACACACGCACATCACCCACCACCACACCCACACACAAACCCATCACACCACACATCCATCGCACACACACCCATCATACACACACAACTATCACACCACACACAATCACACCACACACACCCATCACACCACACACACCCATCACACCACACACCCACTGCATTTCTTTTCAAGGCTGCAGCAATGTGCAGTATTCTCTCCAGAAGAAGCTACAGCTGAAACTACGTTTCGTTTCGTGTTAACATATTATGTTAATATGTTACATACTATGTAAATGGGGCGATTCGGGCCTCACATTGAACGTTCACGCCTAGGAAAGGTATATTTTCGAAACACTTTCGGAAACACACACACACGGTCGCGCTACGCGCTCCCTGACATGTCCCACAGTGCAGCATAATAGGCATAACTTTGAACCGCCGGCCAACCACACTTTAGCTTTACTAACGGTGATGCGTTAGAATTTGTTATCTTTCGAATTTCCTTTTCCATTGCCTGGTGTCCTCAAGATAACGACCATCGAGTTCACTGAACAGGAGACCGTCTGAAACATCAGGACAAATTACAATATTTATCTACCATCCTGTGATTTCATCTCGCTAAGAAAACTTGAAATTTTGAGATGATCTACTCTAGTACCTACTAGATAGGGAACCGATTTCGATGGCATGCCATCTTGGATTTCTTATGGTTTAGTCCAGGCGCTATCACGCCTACAGAGGAGAACGAGCTTTAGAAGAGGGGAAATTTCGAAAGGAAAATCCAATTTAATTTACCCCGGGAGAGAGAGGAGAAAAAGAGGAGAATGTTTATCAGTGGCGTAGCGTTCATGTAGGGCGTGTATGGCGGCCATACACTCAAAAATTCCACTCAAACACCCTTAAATATTGACTTTGAATAATTATTGTATTCTTATTAGATAGATATTGTGATAGAATCCATCAGTGTCCGCCCTACACTTAGAGTTAGATCACGCTACGCCACTGATGTTCATACATTTTACGTGTACGGTAGTACGATATTATACTGTAAAGCCATGGTATACAGCACAGAAAATATAAACCCTCTGTGGAATTTGACAGCAACTATTTTATTGCCAAGGAATAAACGCCCTGATCCCTTGAGAAGCATAGTATTGGAACCATATTTAGGTAGGTAAATGGACCCAATGAAGGTCCATACCAAATTTGGTGCTTTCCTGAATAAATGCAGCTTTTGGCCAAAATTGTGACGTTAGGCCACCCACTAAAAGTATTTATGTACCTCCACTACTCATACACCTTCGTAAACACATAACACTGCTTGCGCTCTAACCATTGTGAGATTTGAGATATGTATTGTGTCATTTTCCACACAACGAAAATACATAAATCAAAATTTGAAAACCGCGGTGACAAAATGTTCACATCATCCTGCAAAATCTAGATGACACAGAAAATGTAAATGTAAACTATATTCACATCGAAAATAATTTCACAAATAATCCAGATATCTGTTGCTAGAATATACAGATTTTATACTCATATGTGGGTATGAGTAGGTATTTAAATTCCTAACATACATTTTCAGAATTCTAAATCAGGTGAAATTTGGAAAATACAAAAAGCGCTGAACCATTTTTGCCTCGTGTAAATGTTTCTTCTTCTTCCTCTTCTTCTTGGGGAAAAGGAGTATTGTCAGGAGTAGAAAATACAAATTTAGTCTCAATTTATCTCAATAATTAAAAACATTAATTTTTCTGACTGCAACGAGTTGCATACTTCAGTAAATTTGTCCGTTGATTAAATGTTATTTAATTATATAAGGCATACCTACATTCGTATCAATGCAATGTTGTAATCCTCCCCAATTGGGGAATATCTTCTTCATGCAGGTACTTACCTGAAACAGAAGAAAACAATAAAACTAGGATTACTGGGATGTCTGGTTAAATTACCTTATACGTTCGGTTAGTACCTATATTTTCCCTAAACATGCATACGGTAATAGAAAGTAAATTAAATAAAATCTGTCATAATTGAGTGTTAATTAGTGAACTAGATTGAGATAAGGAATCAGCACAAAGTGGATAGATAACTATGCAAGTAGATATTATACCTACTTAAATGGATCTTTGTTAGTAAATTTCATGACGATGCTGTTTTGCCTTCTAATTATCATCTTGTTGCAAATACAAAGAATCTACCTTGTTGACATCATTTAATCTAGTAGGTACCAGAGTAGATCATCTCAAAATTTCAAGTTTTCTTAGCGAGATGAAATCACAGGATGGTAGATAAATATTGTAATTTGTCCTGATGTTTCAGACGGTCTCCTGTTCAGTGAACTCGATGGCCGTTATCTCGAGGACACCAGGCAATGGAAAAGGAAATTCGAAAGATAACAAATTCTAACGCATCACCGTTAGTAGAGCTAAAGTGTGGTTGGGCGGCGGTTCAAAGTTATGCCTATTATGCTGCACTGCGGGACATGTCAGGGAGCGCGTAGCGCGACCGTGTGTGTGTGTGTGGTTTGATGGATGTGTGGTGTGGTGGGTGTGTGGTGTGATGGGTGTGTGTGGTGTGATGGGTGTGTGTGGTGTGATGGTTGTGTGTGATGTGATGGGTGTGTGTGCGATGGATGTGTGGTGTAATGGGTTTGTGTGTGTGTAATGGGTTTGTGGGTGGGTGTGGGTGTGGTGGTGGGTGATGTGCGTGTGTGTGGTGGTCCCGTACAAAGGACGGGTCAACCACTAGTGTATATATCAAAATGAGTTTCCATAGCGAATAGCTTCCTAGTGACCCAAAAGACCCAAAAAACACAACCCCGACCCAAAGTTGTGACTTTCGTTAGAAATGAATAGCTCACCCCTAAAGGGGATTCAGCTAAAAAGATGTTGCTTCACTTTCTGGGACAAGGTTTTCTTTCCTTGAGCCTTCTTCCACATGATGTCAGACAAGACAGAGTGTCTTTTCTTTAAGTAATGACTCGGTAAATTTGAACAGGTTCCCTTCAATGATGTATGTCTGCTATATTTGCAGCTCTGCCAATACATTATATTGTAAATATTTTCACTTTAATTTATAACAAGCATGCAAAACTGCAGATTAAGGGATCATAAAATTTCAAGATTGAAATTGAAGGTACCTATACGTCTACACTCTACGTAGATAGTTAGAAATAAATTTGAGCGATTTTTTTTTAACTGCATTATCTACTACCTAATAGGCATCAGATTTTACAATAGTAATGCCTCGTATGCTAGATAATGATATTTATGGGCAGTTGGGCAGTAAATTTTATTGCTCTAGCTATAATGAGGGATGTGGTAACAAATTTAACCGCAATAAAATTATTCGAATAATAAGGGAAAGTCGCCAAAACAATATCCATTCAAATTTGACTGAAAAAAAAAGAAAAAATACCCATATCAAATTTTACAATAGTGGTTACCCGAAATACCTGGGCTCCCCTGAACTTGTTGGCTTTTGAGAGAAAAAGCACGTGCTACAGCTTTTTCCCGTGGAGCTCATTTATTTATTTTTAAGCATTTTCTTTAACCTTTTCCCTTCTCCTGTTATTGCTGAGGAAAAGTCAGTCATTTTGATACATCCACCAACATATAAGAGATACTTGCCCAATTTTATCAACTAATGACCATAACTTATAGGTATGTCCTCTCTTCTTTCTCTTGTCCTTTTCCTGAAGACTTCCTTTTCTGCTGCTGCTCCTTCTTCTTCGTGTTCTATCGTCTTCTTCTCTTTCTTCTTTAAATGACATCTACTGGAAAGCTCTCAAGCTAATACCAACTTGTATAGGGGTTAACTCATCAGCTATGGTAAACATAAAACATACAAGTATTTGATATGGCTCATGAACACTCTATGTTTGCTATCTCTCCATGAGAGAGGCTATGGTAATAGAATACTGGCACACAGGGTGGTGAAAATATATACGAGAAAACTCGTACTTACTACATAGGGAACTTTTGGGATGTATCAATAAACTGAGAATATAACAGTAAACGCCCTGTATAAAAACATCAGAGGATTTAAAAATAGATAGCTGAAATCCACACAGTGGTTCCAAATTTTTTGTTCACTGGATTTGCATCTCATTCTGCATTCATCAGACACGGAAAGAAGCTTGTTAGAAACAAAGCATAACTCATTCACATTTTACGTTATACTTCCCAGTTATTAGGGATATTGTTAATAGAACAAACCGAGTCCTAAGTTTTCAATTAAAACACATGTACATAAGTAAGTAGAGCGATTTATAAAAAATCAGACCAAAAACAATAGATAGGTACCTATAGGTACTAGTTTGTATCTATTTTCCCATATTTCTAAGATAAGGAAAGCATCAAAAGGTTGAAAACCTGTACTGTGTTTGCTTATTCCACGTTTACCGCGTAAGTACCTACTACGAAAGCCAAAAACACCTTCATATTACGAACCCACCTACACCATTAAATTCCTCAGAATGTTTTTCCCCCCCCATTACATTCGAATGCCTCGTTAGCAAAATATCAAGTGGTTCCTTCCCTCTCAAGACGTCCTAAATATTTCTCTTCAAATAACACTTGAATTTCCCACCGCTTTTTAATGCCGAAATCTGCGCTCTGTCTGATTCTTTGGGGAGCGAAGTGTTCTCATTTGTCAAGTGCTTGAAAAGCCTCTTTTAAAGGTAAGTCGGGAAAAAACAGCTTCTCTTCATCAAAGCATTTAACATTGTTTGTGTCGGAAAGAATAATGCCACATTTTATTTCCTTAATACTTTATTATTTCTTTACCTAAGTAGGTACTTTATTATTTCTTTCAGTTAAAGTTGGAGGTACAGTTGAACGAACAAAGTAAGTTCGAAGTTTTGACGATTTTGCACTTGATCTGTCTGCTGATTTTGAAGGAATTCATCAAAGCATTTAACATTGTTTGTGTCGGAAAGAATAATGCCACATTTTATTTCCTTAATACTTTATTATTTCTTTACCTAAGTACATACTTTATTATTTCTTTCAGTTATAGTTGTAGTTACAATTGAACGAACAAAGTAAGTTTGAAGTTTTGACGATTTTGCACTTGATCTGTCTTCTGATTTTGAAGGAATTTTAGAGGGGGAGGGGAGAGTTTTGAAGCCCTAATCAGTAATCGCAGTCTTTGTTAACCCTGCAGGGGGTTCTACCAGTTTACTAAAATACCTACTTACTATGTATTAGCACCGCCAGCCTAGTTAGCTTGGAGGGTAGGTCGCAGGTTATAAGGTTCGTTCTCGGAACGGCTGACTTTCTTCTATCCTGCCCTCCCTTTTCGCTTTTGGGACGATAATACATACTCGTACCTTGGGCAGTTACAGTTCCCTCTATCAATCCTCTTGAAAAAAAAAAGCACCACACCTGTGGCGTGTGAGTTTTAATTTATATTTTGTAAATCTCACGCACACGCCACTGAGTAGCAATAGTAATTAGGTACGAAAATATTTATACACAGTGGTTGTGTACATAAACCTAGAGGTTAAGTGAAAAGCTTTTCACAGTTTTCACACGATATACCCTCCCTATCTTTCCCCTCACCTGGAGGGTAGGTACAGGAGGTACCTATCTGCCTCTCAGTATGTTTTGCAGTTAACACTGGAGGAGGATTTTCTGGGAGGTGGTTTTAAAAGAGGAAGAGAGTTTCAGGACTTTAGGGAGAAGGCAGAGGGAAAACAGCTATAGGTGTTTATATTAACTGACGGACGGGACGGTGAAAGACAGTTTCCACGAATAAAAAGGAATTCCATGTTAGGAGAAAACAAATCAGATCCAACCTAAATAGATATATTATGAATGCCGAATATTTATAATATACAAGTTTACATAGACACCAGACTCGATGGAAGTTCGAGATTAATCATTCACCACACCATAATGCTTTCAAAGTTTTCCGGAGCAAAAAGTTGATGCACTTTTCTAGTAACATTTTTCAATGCAGAATCCCGAGTAATGACGTTAAGTAAGTGAAGAAAACAAGATCATCTATCTTATTAAGTTATCATCTTATCTAAGCCAGTGGCGGATTCGAGTTGAAATACTTACTAATCATCGTATTCATCGACATTTACAACATTTTTCTCTGTCATATTTGCAATAACAACTGATTTTGACCTCCTTTCGCCACATGCGAACAAAGTGAGCTTCATTATAAGAATTGTTTGTCTTTATTTCGTCAGCCTCTTTCGTAAATCTCTGTTTGCTCCACCACAACTCTCGAAATGGTGTTGTCCGATTTTGATATTTGGTAGACATGTTTTACACAAACATGAAGGAAATTTACTCATTGGGATTTAGCTTTTGGGACCCAATAAATAGGGCCTCTTTAATCTCAATTTCAATCAATTCACCATTTTTCATTTCGGCTTTACTCGTACTACTCAAGTATTCGATGTTATTATCCCATCATTTCTTTTCCCTTCACCACTGTGAATTGCAGACACGCTGCCAGTTCATCAATTATTCAAGTAAACAACGAAAATACATTTGCATTGATTATTATTTTTTTTTTTTAAAAAAAGGGTAAAAAAAATCGACTAACAGTGGAGTCGCAATCAAATCCTAAATTTTTTATTACCTACTTTTTTAAGCTTCAAACGTTGTATGAATTATAACGAGTCTGTTTGAATGGAAACACTGTGTTTTTCATGAACTTCCCACTTTTCTCACTTGTAAATTGAATTATCTGAAAAGAAAAATGCACCAAACTTTTTTTTTTGCCAGATGTGACAGCGCTTATGTTGAGTAAACTTACTTCGTTCCTTGATCAATTAGGGTCGCCACCTACACCCAGCAAGTAAAGTAGACATACATATCCGAGTATGTAATTAATTAATCATGAATAACGTTTTTATACGTAAAGTAGGTACTTTATATTTATATGTATTTAAATGATAATTGATAATTCAGTTACGATTATGTTCTGTAAAAGCTTACAAGTCTGATGGAGAGAGGGAAGAGAGAAGATTTGAGCATCCAGAACGCTTACAAAACTTTCCACATTTTTTCAGAAGAGAGGGAAAAAAGTTCTAAAAACTTGAAAAATGGAACGACATTAAAGTTTAATGTAGGTTTCAAATTGGGGACAAGGTGCGGCGTGGGGGGGAGCCTCTCCTCTCGAACTCCCTCTAATATTTTTGCCTTACGCTAAAGTTTTACCCTAAAAGTTAACCAAAGTACCCCCCTTTCCCTTCAGGAATTTCCTGGGTCATGGTCTGTCCAGCTTCCGTTAGAACCAGCTTGTTGGCGATTCCATCCGGGGCGGAAAAGGTTAGAGGGTTGGGCTGCATATTTTGTATGCCGCCATGCCGTGACAGGACTGCTAAGAGTGCTGAAAGTAGGGAAACAAATAGGTTGAAGGAAAAACTAGGACGAATGGAGAAGCAAAAGGAAAAGGTAGACTTGTTCTTATTATTCCTTGTGTTTATGAGAAAATAAGGAACCTACATACGTACTTTGTTTATGTTACGGAATTTACAATTGATAACTGTCTATGTCTATTGTGTAGACCAGCCTTCTAATATGTATCTACTCCCTATACTTATATTTTTTAATTCCCTCCAACCTCCTTACTCATTTTGTGAAATATTCTACCTATAAACCGCATTTAAATGCTGAAACCATTTTAGTTCAACCTTTCTCTTTTGAAGCAAACCAACCGATGCAAAATACCCACGTAGTAACTCTAACCGTAAGTAGTAAAGTAACCGTATAGAAATCCTCTTTTCCTATGAATGCATTGGTAGGAACATAAATATCTGAACAGATTTTGACCGCTTCGTCCCACATAATCTGATTAGGGAAGTAGATAGGTACCGACGAGTATACCTATACGTAGTAGATACCTATAGGTACCTACTTTTTTAATGTGTTGGACTTTGCACCGCAAACTCCAAATACAAAGTCGAAAAAACTCCGACTTTGGCGGGAATTGAACCGGGGACCTCCGGTGTGCGAGCGCAGTGATACCCAGTCGGCCACGGTGCGGGGGGGGCTATGCATAATAATTATCTAGAATTTTCGTCTAATAATAAAATTATGAATTTCCACGCACGTCAATCATTTATCTCACCAAGTGAGTAATGATTTTACGCGATATAACTTAATATGTAACGAGTTAAAGCACCGCAAACTCCAAATACAAAGTCGAAAAAACTCCGACTTTGGCGGGAATTGAACCGGGGACCTCCGGTGTGCGAGCGCAGTGATATCCAGTCGGCCACGGTGCGGGGGGTATAATGCATAATAATTATCTAGAATTTTCGTCTAATAATAAAATTATGAATTTCCACGAACGTCAATCATTTATCTCACCAAGTGAGTAATGATTTTACGCGATATAACTTAATATGTAACGAGTTAAATATAACGAGGTATAATTCCTATAACGTAAATAAAATAATGAGCTCATAATGATATAGGGGAGCTAATGTTTCGCAGTGGTATGCGGTGCGGTGGTAATATGTAACTCGTCAAATGGACGAGGAAAGGTATCGCACAAATTCACACATTACCTACGTACCTACCTATACTTCCCAGTTATCTACTCCTCATTAAGGATACTGTTAACCGAAAGAACCGAGTCCTAACTTTTTAACTAAACCACAAGTAAGTATGTAGAGCGATTTATGAAAAATCGGACCAAAAACAAAAGGTATGTAATATTAATTTTCGTATAGGTACCTATTTTCCTATATTTCGAGGATAAGGAAAGCATCAAAAGGTTGAAATGTTTCGCAGTGGTATGCGGTGCGGTGGTAATATGTAACTCGTCAAATGGACGAGGAAAGGTATCGCACAAATTCACACATTACCTACCTACTTCCCAGTTATCTACTCCTCATTAAGGATATTGTTAACCGAAAGAACCGAGTCCTAACTTTTCAACTAAACCACAAGTAATTATGTAGAGCGATTTATGAAAAATCGGACCAAAAACAAAAGGTATGTATGTATTTATTTTCGTATAGGTACCTATTTTCCTATATTTCGAGGATAAGGAAAGCATCAAAAGGTTGAAAACCTGTATTGTGTTTTCTTAATTCCACGTTTACCGCGTAAGTACCTACTACGAAAGCCAAAAACACCTTCATATTACGCACCCACCTACACCATTAAATTCCTCAGAATGTTTTTTCCCCCTCCAAATTTTAATATTTTTTTTTTTTTTTTTTTTTTTTTTTTTAAATTGTGTTTCTGTAGTTTACATTTTGCACTGCAGAATTTAATCTCATGGAGTAGGTACCTATAAATATTAGGAATGAATTTATTAATTACACCATGTGTTGTCTACCTATTGCTTGCAGGAACTCGAGTTCTTCTCTGTTTGGACTCTTGGGCCCCAATGAAATCCTGCATAAAGGATTTATTCCTAGAATGCAGAATGTGATGTGTATTGTGTATACCTCTCAACTGGAAGCTTTTGAAGAGGCAACTTTTTTGAACTTTTCAGCCGCATCTGGCGTGTGTGCGCCGGTATCGGAGAGGTCAGATTTGTGAACGTTAGCTCTCGGTCTAGTTTAGGTGTGAATGTCAAAGTGATCCTTGTGTCAATGGTGGTCCTCGTGTGAATGACGTGGTGAATGTCATGGAGGAGCCTGGAGGACCTCATAAATTGAATGTCAATGATGATCCTCATGTGGAGATCAAGATGATGGTGTGAATGTCAAGGTAATGGTGGTCTGAATGTCATGGTACCTATTTGTGTGAATGTCGGATGTTTCCCTGTAATTTTTAAAAAAAAAAAAAAAAAAAATTTTTATTTACCCACCCAGTGGGTATTTACCCACGACCCATCACTATCTGAATAACATGGTGATTTCTAATTTTCCATGTAAGTAAATGTCGAAGTATGTATACCTCATATAAGTACTGTACTATTTGTGTGAATGTCAAGATAGTTACCGTGTGAATGTCATGGTACTTAATCCTCATGTAAATGTCGAAGTGTACCTCGTCTGAATTACATGGTGATTTCTAATTTTCCATGTAAGTAAATGTCGAAGTATGTATACCTCATGTAAGTACTGTCCATAAATTACCTACATGGTAATTCTCATGTGAATATCGACGTGCAACTCCACACCCACGAGTCAGTCTAATGTTGATTCTCCGGTTCTACGTGTTTGGACATTTTTCAGGCATCTTCGCTAATACAAAAGCCTAATAAAATTAAAGAGCCTTTCAACAGAGAACATCCTGTACTGATCATTATCACTGTATTGATCTTATGAACAACCATGAGGTAAATGAGTAGGCACTAGGTAGGTAGGTGTTGGTGTTCATTTCGTTTTAGTAAAACTTTTCAGGGAGAAATTTTAGAACGGTAAAATAAATTCATTTTAATTAAGAAAAATATGAATAAGAAGCTGTGATAACAATGAACAAAGAAAAACAACAGAACGGTAAAATAAATTCATTTTAATTAAGAAAAATATGAATAAGAAGCTGTGATAACAATGAACAAAGAAAAACAACAGAACGGTAAAATAAATTCATTTTAATTAAGAAAAATATGAATAAGAAGCTGTGATAACAATGAACAAAGAAAAACAACTTTTTTTTTTTTCAGAACTTTTCCCTTGCCGCAACTTTAGGTTAATTGAAAAGGAAGAACCATTTAAAAAAGTGGGTGAAAGAAGAAAAACTCGGATGGGGATTGTTTTGCTGTTTACCTTTACCTCTCAGAGTAAGAATAACATAGAGGGAGCGTTTGGGACCAAAACGAAAGACACTTTTCAAAAAGAAGAAAAACTCGGATGGGGATTGTTTTGCTGTTTACCTTTACCTCTCAGAGTAAGAATAACATAGAGGGAGCGTTTGGGACCAAACGAAAGACACTTTTCAAATCTACACATTCACACATCCTGGGGGATGAAGATTAACACGAAAAGAATGAGGAACAGCGCCGCAGGCAAAAATTGTGAGCTATACAATCTATATTCTATAGAAACTAAAATTTTTTCAGCACATCGCCCCTGATTGTAATGTTTACTCCTCGTAATTAAGCGCAGAGCAAACATTGCATTATTATTATTTATAGCGCCCTGAATTAGAGAGAAAAATCAGATTCAGATGTGATGCAACATTTACAGAACAACACAACTCAATCATTCTCAGCACGCGGCGAATGTGATGTGTATTGTGTATACCTCTCAACTGGAAGCTTTTGAAGAGGCAACTTTTTTGAACTTTTCAGCCGCATCTGTTTTTTTTTCGAACTAGGTAGATACATATATACATAGGCTAGGCTGGGCAATAGTCCTAATCAAAAGTGGACGCAGCACACAAAGGATCAATTCAAGAAGAGACCGCCTTAGGCTAGGCTAACAAAAAAATTTCAAGTCAAATCTATCACTTCATTTCTTTTTCTAATCAGTCTTTGACGCTATATTACCCTTGAAACTAACCTGATATGTGTAGTGATAGACTTCGTATGTAGAGGTTGACGGTTCGAGTCCAGATCAAGTCGTAAAATTTAACTTTGCAGTGTTACTAATCCAGGAACGCCAAGCATTCTTTCTTCCTATTGTGAATTAGGTTAGTCCTGTCAAATAATGAAATTAAATTGAAATTCTCTTTTTCAGCACATCGCCCCTGATTGTAATGTTTACTCCTCGTAATTAAGCGCAGAGCAAACATTGCATTATTATTATTTATAGCGCCCCGAATTAGAGAGAAAAATCAGATTCAGATGTGATGCAACATTTACAAACAACACAACTCAATCATTCTCAGCACGCGGCTAGGTACTCTTCCTACACTGCCCAGGGCAGATTAAATGAGTAACTAACTTACCAAATGACCAATTTAGATAGGTCTTTACCTCCCGGATCTAAGGTAAAGGGGAGGAGCAGCTACAATCTCCAGGCCTCATTGTGGTAAAAAGAACTCACCCAAAGACCAATTCAGGTATTTACCCCCCAGGTCTAAGGGGGGGGGGAGGTGAGGGAGGAGGAGGAGAAAGAGGAAGAGGAAAAGAAGGTGGTGGAGGAAAAGAACAAGAAAACTGATGACACGAGTAACTAACTTACCAAATGACCAATTTAGATAGGTCTTTACCTCCCGGATCTAAGGTAAAGGGGAGGAGCAGCTACAATCTCCAGGCCTAATTGTGGTAAAAAAACTCACCCAAAGACCAATTCAGGTATTTACCCCCCAAATCTAAGGGGAGGGGGGGAGGAGGAGGAGAAAGAGGAAAAGAAGGTGGTGGAGGAAAAAAAGAAGAAAAGTGATGACACGAGACATCAACACTATTCAAGTAAGTTAGGACTGATACCTATGACTGATAGTGTTGTTTTTACTTCTCAAGACTGATAGTGTTGTTTTTACTTCTCAAGCGAGTAATGCGTAAAAATAGTTGTACCTAGTATTCGTCGGTGCTTGTGACTGATGTATAAGGTCGCCTTGGTCAGTTAGTGACAGTTGTTACACAATAGAGCTCTACAGAAAAAAGAAAATAGCTATTACCTAACCATCCTGACCAATAAAGCAGTATAGGTACCTACTATGTACTTTAATGTAAAACACCCAATAATCGACACCCTTAAGAAAATTTATATTTTCATTTAGGTACTTACTTAAGTATTTAAATTAGCTACATTGAAATAAAGGTCCTCGACAGTCTAAAATTCTAAATAAAGCACTTGACTTTTACCTTATATCAAAATCATAGCTTGCTGCTTCTGAAAGTACAACTTCGTACTTTGCAAGTTGCATTTTCCAAATACTTATTTGTGTGCATACCTACATGTGACGTCATTCAGAAGGTACGTATTTTACCAATAAAGGTCCTCGACAGTCTAAAATTCTAAATAAAGCACTTGACTTTTACCTTATATCAAAATCATAGCTTGCTGCTTCTGAAAGTATAACTTCGTACTTTGCAAGTGGCATTTTCCAAATACTTATTTGGGTGCATACATGTGACGTCATTCAGAAGGTACGTATTTACACATGTTGGTCGTACATTATTTTCGGATGTTACATTAGGTATTTCCTATGTAAACATTATTTTATTATCTCAAGACAGTACATAGGAAAAGCACATCCGTCAATCACAATGCGGTGATGGAGTTTGTGTATCTTAACACACATCTTGTCACATTATAGTGACACCACCACAACACCAGGGTGCGAGAGACATCTTGTTATGAATTTATCATGGTGTTCAAAATACGCAGTCTTTTCACGGAAATATACTCGTAGATACCTGGACGGTTTCTAGGTCTCTACCCCCCTATATTTCGCTCGTTGGTTCCACAAGCTCCCTGATTCAGTTTCACAATGAGATCTAGAATGGACTTTAACGGAAGCAAAGATGATGCATCAAAAAAGTCCCCCAATGGACCAGCATAAAGTCAACATGAGACTGTCGGTAGAGAGAGCCCTCCTAACAGTCCGGAGTCCTAACAATCTAAAGTACCTACGTAGGTATAGGTATCTACGTATTTTAATAGGTAGAGACATCTTGTTATGAATTTATCATGGTGTTCAAAATACGCAGTCTTTTCACGGAAATATACTCGTAGGCACCTGGACGGTTTCTAGGTCTCTACCCCTCTATATTTCGCTCGTTGGTTCCACAAGCTCCCTGATTCAGTTTCACAATGAGATCTAGAATGGACGGAAGCAAAGATGATGCATCAATGGACCAGCATAAAGTCAACATGAGACTGTCGATAGACAGAGCCCTCCTAACAGTCCGGAGTCCTAACAATCTAAAGTACGTAGGTATAGGTATCTACGTATTTTAATGGGTTATTCTAAGATGTTCTATCGTGGATCCATCACTGAAAACTCTTATTTGGATGATTAAAAACTCCTTTTTAGATTATTAAAACATCCTTTTTGGATGATTGAAAATTCTCCCATTAGGTAAATCTCTCATTAAGTCGTTGGTGAAATCCACTATCACGAAATATGCGCTTGTAACAAGCCAATATCAAAAAATTTCGAAAGTTATATCCACTTTGTTTACACCAATAATTTACGACATACATCACGAAATATGCGCTTGTAACAAGCCAATATCAAAAAATTTCGAAAGTTATATCCACTTTGTTTACACCAATAATTTACGACATACAGGCTGATTTCCTCGAATTTGCCATCAAAAATTTTGTCAAAAGAGAACGAATGTGCCATCAAATTCATAGACCGGGACTGCAAAATGTAAACAAAGATTTCAATAATTTTCAGAAAATTTCCACCAATGAGAGAAGAGAAGTCAGGTGACTAAACAATTTTGGTTAGTCAGCTGTTCGTGAACTGTCCTTCGTGAAAAAACTTTCAATCAGTTGGAAGTCAAACCCAGGACCTACAGTGTGAAATACCTACCCACCCACTTGACCACATTAAAGGCTGCTTACACCTAAACAACAAAAACTCTATTGTACTCTCTGAGAGATCCAACGGGAGAAGTGTAAGATATTGTACATAGATAAACAAGCATTACTGGCACGTTTCCTTATTTTTGGCGCTTAAATAAAAAAATGCCGATTTTCGGTACGAAGACGGTGAGTAGGTGTTTTACCTTCTCTGCTCCCTCTCTCCTCTCTGTGATATCTCCAAATATTTCAACATGATTTTTTTTTTCAACAAGAGTTTCCATTAGAGTATTTAATATGACCAAGGAATCTTTCCTTTGTAACTTTTCCGCGAACAAACCGCGGATACCGCGAACAAACCGCGAATACCGCGAACAATCCGCGAATACCGCGAACAATCCGCGAACAAAACGCGAATACCGCGAACAAACCGCGGATACCGCGAACAAACCGCGAATATCGCGAACAATCCGCGAATACCGCGAACAACCGCAGATACCGCGAGCCAACGCGAATACCACGAGCAAACCGCGAATAGGTGACTTATCACAGAAGAATCGATGAGGACCTTCCACTTATGAAAATGAAGGGGAAATGAGTAATTTAAGTCCAAACTTCAAACCTACGGATAAAGAAAGAAGAAGAAGAAGAAGAAGAAGAAGAAGAAGAAGAAGGAGGAGGAGGAGGAGGAGGAGGAGGAGGAGGAGGAGAAGATGAAGAAGAAAAGAAAATATCGTGAAATTAAAATCATGTTAATAAAAAAAATACATAAAATAAATATAATTAAATAACTTTACGTAGGTACTGAAATACACACATCCTATGCATCAAGTAAAACGTGCAAACAACATCAAACAAAACTCAAGTAAAGCATGTAATTACCGGAAGATTAAATTTAAACTTTTCCAATTTGTCACAGTCTGCCTCTCTCTCCTTAAAATAATCCCTACTCCCTCTCTTTAATACTCCCTAATTCCCACTGTCTAATACTACCTCCCTACTTCATATTCCACTCTAAGATTGATGATATAATGGGAGTCATTTTAACCTATTACCTATGTACCTACCCATATAGACCTACATATTAATATATAGGTAGGTGATATGAAGACGGGGAATTTTGTGATTAGTTATACTGAGAGATAATAATAGGTATGTACTATAAAGTGTAATAGATCTAATCTAAGTCATTGATTACCTGCCTCGGTGTCGTGGTGGTCAAGGCGCTCGCCTGGAAAACAGGCTGGATGCACCGCAAAATGACACGAGACATCAAGACTATTCAAATAAGTAGGACTGATACCTATGACTGATAGTGTTGTTTTTACTTCTCAAGCGAGTAATGCGAAAAAATAGTTGTACCTAGTATTAGTCGCTAGGTATCGTTTGTTTCACAAAACGGATACTGTTTAGGAGGCAGGGAAAGATTATTTATACCTACCTCATGTACCTGCCTGCCTGCTACCCATCTACCTACCTACCTAAATTTAAAACTTTTCAAGTACCTATATGGTTCCAATTCTATGTTTCTCAAGGGATCAGGGCGTTTATTCCTTGGCAATAAAATAGTTGCTGTCAAATTCCACAGAGGGTTTCTATTTTCTGTGCTGTATACCATGGCTTTACAGTAATATCGTACTACCGTACACGTAAAATGTATAAACATTCTTCTTTTTTTCTCCTCTCTCTCCTGGGGTAAATTAAGTTGGATTTTCCTTTCGAAATTTTCCCTCTTCTAACGCTCGTTCTCCTCTGTAAGCGTGATAGCGCCTGGACTAAACCATAAGAAATCCAAGATGGCATGCCATCGAAATCGGTTCCCTGCTAAAGCTCGTTCTCCTCTGTAGGCGTGATAGCGCCTGGACTAAACCATAAGAAATCCAAGATGGCATGCCATCGAAACCGGTTCCCTGTCCGAAAGTATACCTTTCCCAAGTGTGAACGTTCAATGTAAGGCCCGAATCGCCCCATTTACATAGTATGTAACGTGTTAGCATATTATGTTAACACGAAACGAAACGTAGTTTCAGCTGTAGCTTCTTCTGGAGAGAATACTGCACATTGCTGCAGCCTTGAAAAGAAATGCAATCGCTGTGGTTATATTCATTGCCAGAGCTCAACCATTATATTGCGAAACGTAGTTTCAGCTGTAGCTTCTTCTGGAGAGAATACTGCACATTGCTGCAGCCTTGAAAAGAAATGCAATCGCTGTGGTTATACTCATTGCCAGAGCTCAATTTTTATTGCTTTAGATAGAAACCATTAATATTATAAATATTTTCACTTTAATTTATAACAAGCATGCAAAACTGCAGATTAAGGGATCATAAAATTTCAAGATTGAAATTGAAGGTACCTATACGTCTACACTCTACGTAGATAGTTAGAAATAAATTTGAGCGATTTTTTTTTAACTGCATTATCTACTACCTAATAGGCATCAGATTTTACAATAGTAATGCCTCGTATGCTAGATAATGATATTTATGGGCAGTTGGGCAGTAAATTTTATTGCTCTAGCTATAATGAGGGATGTGGTAACAAATTTAACCGCAATAAAATTATTCGAATAATAAGGGAAAGTCGCCAAAACAATATCCATTCAAATTTGACTGAAAAAAAAAGAAAAAATACCCATATCAAATTTTACAATAGTGGTTACCCGAAATACCTGGGCTCCCCTGAACTTGTTGGCTTTTGAGAGAAAAAGCACGTGCTACAGCTTTTTCCCGTGGAGCTCATTTATTTATTTTTAAGCATTTTCTTTAACCTTTTCCCTTCTCCTGTTATTGCTGAGGAAAAGTCAGTCATTTTGATACATCCACCAACATATAAGAGATACTTGCCCAATTTTATCAACTAATGACCATAACTTATAGGTATGTCCTCTCTTCTTTCTCTTGTCCTTTTCCTGAAGACTTCCTTTTCTGCTGCTGCTCCTTCTTCTTCGTGTTCTATCGTCTTCTTCTCTTTCTTCTTTAAATGACATCTACTGGAAAGCTCTCAAGCTAATACCAACTTGTATAGGGGTTAACTCATCAGCTATGGTAAACATAAAACATACAAGTATTTGATATGGCTCATGAACACTCTATGTTTGCTATCTCTCCATGAGAGAGGCTATGGTAATAGAATACTGGCACACAGGGTGGTGAAAATATATACGAGAAAACTCGTACTTACTACATAGGGAACTTTTGGGATGTATCAATAAACTGAGAATATAACAGTAAACGCCCTGTATAAAAACATCAGAGGATTTAAAAATAGATAGCTGAAATCCACACAGTGGTTGTGTACATAAACCTAGAGGTTAAGTGAAAAGCTTTTCACAGTTTTCACACGATATACCCTCCCTATCTTTCCCCTCACCTGGAGGGTAGGTACAGGAGGTACCTATCTGCCTCTCAGTATGTTTTGCAGTTAACACTGGAGGAGGATTTTCTGGGAGGTGGTTTTAAAAGAGGAAGAGAGTTTCAGGACTTTAGGGAGAAGGCAGAGGGAAAACAGCTATAGGTGTTTATATTAACTGACGGACGGGACGGTGAAAGACAGTTTCCACGAATAAAAAGGAATTCCATGTTAGGAGAAAACAAATCAGATCCAACCTAAATAGATATATTATGAATGCCGAGCCAACATTAGAAAAAATTGTGGTAAGTAGGTACCTACATAACTAGGTAGAGGTAGGTGTTGGGTAGCATAGCATTTTTATTTTTTTTTTAATTCGTCGAGAAAAAATCAGATCTCATTTCTGAATATCATCCCAGCGTGACAATCAACACGTCGTGTGACACGTGACACTTCCATTTCATCATCCATCATCTGGCTGTCACGTCACGTATGTATTTGACACGTCTCCTGTCACACCCGTGTGATTTGGTTCGAGTCCCAGATTCCCTGTACAATCATACACCTACTCCTATTTGCTACTCTTATTTCCTATTTCGTTCTACTCGTACATTTGAGATTTTCTCGACAGGAGTTCTCGAAAGTCTCAGTTTATCTGTCAAGTTGATCAAATACGTACAACTAACACCGCCTATACATAGGTATGTAGGTGATCACTTAACTAAGTATAACTTGTAACTCACTTTTTTTGTCCAACATAATTTTCTTCACAAAAAAAGTATAGTTAGGGAAGGGGGGAGGGGGCACTGTTGCATTTTCTCTATCTTTTTCTAAACGCAGGTACATTCCATTACAAAAGAAACGAGAGTTCTCTTTAAATTCCAATGCTGATGTGAAAATAACTTTCTTTCAAATCGAAAGCGTTTTCAGGAAGTTGGAACTGTTGAAAGTTAGGGGGGAAATGGAAAGAAAAGAATACCTATACAGAAGAAATGAAGAAGCAAAACGAACTTCTGTGAAACATAAAGAAAGAAAAAGTAGTTTAGGTACCTATCTATTCCTATCCATAAAGAAAAAATCTGACGATAGCTGTATTTTCATTTTTCAGACAAGAAAAAAAAAATTCTCTCTATCGATTTCCAACTTTTATCTTCTGTTCTGCCTTTCTGACGTGACAAAGAAAAGAATAAGAAGGAGCAGGAGGAGGAGGAGGAGGAGGAGGAGGAGGAGAAGAAGAAGATGAAGAAG
>NW_007377474.1:347848-354984 GCF_000475195.1 Diaphorina citri | reverse complement strand
GGAGGAAAAGAACAAGAAAACTGATGACACGAGACATCAAGACTATTCAAATAAGTAGGACTGATACCTATGACTGATAGTGTTGTTTTTACTTCTCAAGCGAGTAATGCGTAAAAATAGTTGTACCTAGTATTAGTCGCTGCTTGTGACTGATGTATAAGGTCACCTTGGTCAGTTAGTGACAGTTGTTACACAATAGAGCTCTACAGAAAAAGGAAAATAGCTATACCTAACCGTCCTAACCAATAAAGCAGTATAGGTACTACTTAAATGTAAAACACCCAATAATCGAGATACCCTTAAGAAAATTTCAATTTTCATTTAGGTACTTACTTAAGTATTTAAATTAGCTACATTAACATAAAGGTCCTCGACAGTCTAAAATTCTAAATAAAGCACTTGACTTTTACCTTATGCCAAAACAATAGTCTGATGCTTCTGAAAGTATAACTTCGTACTTTGCTAGTGGCATTTTGCAAATACTTATTTGGACGACATGTGACGTCATTCAGAAGGTACGTATTTACACATGTTACTCGTACCTACATTATTTTCGAATGTTACATTACTTACGTATTTTCTATTTAAACATTATTTTATCTCAAGACAGTACATAGGAAAAGCACATCCGTCAATCACAATGCGGTGATGGAGTTTTTGTATCTTAACACACATCTCGTCACATTATGGTGACACCACCACAACACCAGGGTGCGAGAGACATCTTGTTATGAATTTATCATGGTATTCAAAATACGCAGTCTTTTCACGGAAATATACTCGTACTAGGTACCTGGACGGTTTCTAGGTCTCTACCCCCCTATATTTCGCTCGTTGGTTCCACAAGCTCCCTGATTCAGTTTCACAATGAGATCTAGAATGGACTTTAACGGAAGCAAAGATGATGCATCAATGGACCAGCATAAAATCAACATGAGACTGTCGGTAGGCAGAGCCCTCCTAACAATCCGGAGTCCTAAACAATCTAAAGTACGTAGGTATCTATATACGTATTTTAAGAGGTATTCTAAGATGTTCTATCGTGGATCCGAAGGATCCGAACTAATTTCTATAGTGGAGCGATGTCTAAAATGACAAAATGGGCTGAGAAAATCAGATTCCATTAAGCAAACGGAAAATAAATGAACAAACATGCGGAATGACTCGTTCGTGTGCCAATCTCCGACATGACAAGTAAGTAAGTACACCTAAACAACAAAAACTCTATTGTACTCTCTGAGAGATCCAACGGGAGAAGTGAGTCTCTACCCCTCTATATTTCGCTCGTTGGTTCCACAAGCTCCCTGATTCAGTTTCACAATGAGATCTAGAATGGACTTTAACGGAAGCAAAGATGATGCATCAAAAAAGTCCCCCAATGGACCAGCATAAAGTCAACATGAGACTGTCGATAGACAGAGTCCTCCTAACAGTCCGGAGTCCTAACAATCTAAAGTACGTAGGTATAGGTATCTACGTATTTTAATAGGTATTCTAAGATGTTCTATCGTGGATCCGAACTAATTTCTATAGTGGAGCGATGTCTAAAATGACAAAATGGGCTGAGAAAAGCAGATTCCATTAAGCAAACGGAAAATAAATGAACAAACATGCGGAATGACTCGTTGGTCGGTGCCAATCTCCGACATGACAAGTAAGTAAGTACACCTAAACAACAAAAACTCTATTGTACTCTCTGAGAGATCCAACGGGAGAAGTGTAAGATATTGTACATAGATAAACAAGCATTATTTCTAAATTGAGCAAAGTAGGAAATTTAGTGGCGCCAAAACACGTCAAGATTCTATCCTATCAAAGCAGAAAAAAATAATAGGTTGAAGTCAGGTGACTAAACAATTTTGGTTAGTCAGCTGTTCGTGAACTGTCCTTCGACTTTGATATGTAAAAAGACCCAAATGCTCCCTCTATGTTATTCTTACTCTGAGTGTTTACCTAGATTTTTTTTTTCCGCAAAATACCTACCACCCCATGTCACAAATTCAATGTACCTAAGTACTGTCAACCTATATTTGAAGCACAATGTGAAAAAACTTTCAATCAGTTGGAAGTCAAACCCAGGACCTACAGTGTGAACCTAAGTACTGTCAACCTATATTTGAAGCACAATGTGAAAAAACTTTCAATCAGTTGGAAGTCAAACCCAGGACCTACAGTGTGAAATACCTACCCACCCAC
The DNA here is from genome assembly GCF_000475195.1 of Diaphorina citri. Taxonomy (NCBI): domain Eukaryota; kingdom Metazoa; phylum Arthropoda; class Insecta; order Hemiptera; family Psyllidae; genus Diaphorina; species Diaphorina citri. The sequence goes on along the minus strand of NW_007377474.1, from coordinate 352,788 downwards.
TTGACCACATCAAAGGCTGCTCAAATTTATTGAATACCTAGCCACCCACTTGGCCATACCAAAGGTCGCTGAAATTTATTGTCTCAACTTTATTGAATACCTAGCCACCCACTTGGCCATACCAAAAGGTCGCTCAAATTTATTGTCTCAATTTTATTGAATACCTAGCCACCCACTTGGCCATACCAAAGGTTGCTTGAATTTTATTGTCTCATCATACCAAAAAGGTTGCTCAAATTTATTGTCTCAATTTTATTGAATATGTACCTGTTATGAGTGTTTACTTTCGATTAATTAGAATTGGTAATAATTAATTACCCTCCTGATAACAAGTCGTATCCTGGCAACCGGAAATTTAATAGGTACATACATACATATACCATACTTGTACATACAATAGGAATTCAAATATAGGTAAGCAAAAAATATTGTAGGAAGTACCTACCTAGAACTTGAGAAATTCACAAATATTTAAAGAGGTACTTACCTACTTACACTTTACAAAGAACAATTGAACCATCATGCTTCACGAGTAATCAATCAGTATGAGAATACGGAAGTAATTAGGTCACATAATAGGTACATACATATTACATACTTGTACATACATATTAGGAATTCAAATATAGGTAAGCAAAAAATATTGTAGGAAGTACCTACCTAGAACTTGAGAAATTAACAAATATTTAAAGAGGTACCTACTTACACTTTACAAAGAACAATTGAACCATCATGCTTCACGAGTAATCAATCAGTATGAGAATACGGAAGTAATTAGGTCACCTAAAAGGGTAAAAATCGGTATCTACCTACCAAAAGTATGAAAAAAAAAAAAAAATATGCAACTTGTTTACCTGTGATTAATTGCTGAAGATGTCCTTCAAATTCCTACCAGCTAAATGGAGGTGAATTAGGCGTCTCCACTACATTTGAACTCACCCAGGGATATCAATTGCACAAAATTTACTGAATTCACAAGGAAAAAGAAGAAGAAGAAGAAGAAGAAGAAGAAGAAGAAAAAATGCAACTTGCTTACCTGTGATTAATTGCTGAAGATGTCCTTCAAATTCCAACCAGCTAAATGGAGGTGAATTAGGCGTCTCCACTACATTTGAACTCACCCAGGGATATCAATTGCACAAAATTTACTGAATTCACAATAGTATGAATGAACACCAAAAGAAAAGCACCGAAAAAGGAAGAGAGATCGAAAGTTTAGTAGTTTTTATTTAGGTAAGCACCTACTTAAAGACTTAAGTAAATAGTTCTCATGAAGTTTGAAATACTAAGTATAGGTAGATTATTTGAAAATGTAAAAAAGTCAGCGTTTGACAAGGCATATTCAATGGAGTTGTGTGCAAGAAGTGCTACGGAGATACAGAAGGGAAATGCAAGTTCTAATGAAGTCATTACAAAGTTACAGGTCAAGCATGGAGGAATCTCTGGCGGCGAATCAAGTACTGAATGAACACCAAAAGAAAAGCACCGAAAAAGGAAGAGAGATCGAAAGTTTAGTAGTTTTTACTTAGGTAAGCACCTACTTAAAGACTTAAGTAAATAGTTCTCATGAAGTTTGAAATACTAAGTATAGGTAGATTATTTGAAAATGTAAATTAAAATTGATTTCGGTAGAGAGCTACGTACATAATTTTAATTATTTTCATTGAATTTCACGATTAATTGAATTTTCAATTTTTAGAAGCAGAATAGAGTTGTCTACGAATCTTTCCTACAAAATTAAAAGGAAAGAAAATTCTACCTCAGCCTTCGAAAACAGAGAGACAAAAAAAGTCAAGCAAAGTCTCTCAATGAAAATGGAAGAATCTCTTCATCAAGTTTTTTAAACAAAGGAAAATATGAACTATGAAGAAGAAAGCTCATAAATTAAAATTGATTTCGGAAGAGAGCTACGTACATAATTTCAATTATTTTCATTTAATTTCACGATTACTTAATTGAATTTTCAATTTTTAGAAGCAGAATAGAGTTGTCTACGAATCTTTCCTACAGAAAATTCTACCTCAGCATTTCATAAATCTAATCCCTCCTTCGAAAACAGAGAGACAAAAAAAATCAAGCAAAGTCTCTCAATGAAAATGGAAGAATCTCTTCATCAAGTTTTTTAAACAAAGGAAAATTATGAACTATGAAAAGAAAGCTCCGGAATTATCGCAAGCGGTGAAAAATCTGACACTTGTTGTACCTATGTAATTTATAAGACTGAAGCCTTAAGCTAATCTAAACCCCGGGACTAGAGTTGGGGGTAAGGGTTTGTATTCTGGTTTTCTTTTAAAGGCCTTTGTTTTAACGCCATGTAAAGATCATCTAGGTATGTCTTTGTGCTAGATGTGCTAGTGACTAGCCCCCGTGTCTGAATCCGACTGTTTTATTTACCTAATTAATTGGTAATAAATTATAATTATAATCAGGTATCCACCTTTCTTCCTTCACATATCGTGCACTAAGGTTAAAAAGTCCCATCATGCAACCGGTTGCCATCATACCAACGGTTGATATTATTCATTTTAATTTAAATTCTATTGCATTTTGACTAGGACTAGCCCCCGTGTCTGAATCCGACTGTTTTATTTACCTAAATTAATTGGTAGGTAATAAATTATAATTATAATCAGGTATCCACCTTTCTTCCTTCACATATCGTGTACTAAGGTTAAAAAGTCCCATCATGCAACCGGTTGCCATCATACCAACGGTTGATATTATTCATTTTAATTTAAATTCTATTGCATTTCAATTTCCTTAGGAATCAATTTTTCAGCACGCGATATTTCCTTGTACCTACCAAGGTATACCTAGCTACTTAGTACATGGAACCAGAATAATATTATGGCATTATTTTATTGTGTTTTGTGTAGATACCTACCTTCATGTGTTTTTTAATATTACCACTACTTAAGTACTTACGTTAAAATATTAATAGAGAAATTAAAATGAATAAAAAACTCGCCTAGTTTCGTTTGGTTGTTGACTGGAATTTTGAAGATACCTTGAAGGGGTGCTAGCTACTTACTTAGTACATGGAACCAGAATAATATTATGGCATTATTTTATTGTGTTTTGTGTAGATAGTTAGATACCTACCTTCATGTGTTTTTTAATATTACCACTACGTTAATATTAATAGAGAAATTAAAATGAATAAAAAACTCGCCTAGTTTCGTTTGGTTGTTGACTGGAATTTTGAAGATACCTTGAAGGGGTGTGTCCCCAGAATCAATGCAATGCACACTAAGCCTTTATTACCAGATTTACTTATTATATGGATTACCTATTGATTTTAGAAGTATTGCCAAATGAAATATCTTTTCGAGCTACCTACATACTTGACTGACTTTTTTATGACTACCTGTCCGAAAAACGGTACCTCTCTCAAGCTAGGGACGAATAGGTCCCACAGGACGGGAACACTAGACGTAGAGTCATCAAAGTTTAAAAACGATACACACAGAAGTATTGCCAAATGAAATATCTTTTCGAGCTACCTACATAGTTACTTGACCGACTTTTTTATGACTACCTGTCCGAAACACGGTACCTCTCTCAAGCTAGGGACGAATAGGTCCCACAGGACGGGAACACTAGACGTAGAGTCATCAAAGTTTAAAAACGATACACACAAAAAAACTACCTATAAAAGGAATGTGTGTCTTTACCGTTCTATAGAAAAAAATCGTAATTCTCTCGAAACTTTCAGACACCAGAGAAGAAATGAAAAATTCTCGCAAACTTTTCGAGGCAAATTTCTACGCGAACAAAAAAAAATTGAAGAGCGCACGACAACTTCTCCTCAGAGTGAGAAACGCGATACTGAAAAATTGAAAATGTACAAAATGCTGATATCCTGATGTTTGTATTTGTACCTATGTATACTTTAGGTGTGAAGGTTGTCTCAATGCATTCAAAATGGTTTGCGTGTGTGCGCCGGTATCGGAGAGGTCAGATTTGTGAACGACTCAAGCTAGGGACGAATAGGTCCCACAGGACGGGAACACTAGACGTAGAGTCCTCAAAGTTTAAAAACGATACAAAAAAAAACTGCCTATAAAAGGAATGTGTGTCTTTACCGTTCTATAGAAGAAAAATCGTAATTCTCTCGAAATTTTTAGACACCAGAGAAGAAATGAAAAATTCTCGCAAACTTTTCGAGGCAAATTTCTACGCGAACAAAAAAATTGAAGAGCGCACGACAACTTCTCCTCAGAATGAGAAACGCGATACTGAAAATGTACAAAATGCTGATATCCTGTTTGTATACTTTAGGTGTGAAGGTTGTCTCAATGCATTCAAAATGGTTTGCGTGTGTGCGCCGGTATCGGAGAGGTCAGATTTGTGAACGTTAGCTCTCGCTCTATTTTAGGTGTGAATGTTGAAGTGATCCTCGTGTCAATGGTGGTCCTCGTGTGAATGTCATGGAGGAGCCTGGAGGACCTCATAAATTGAATGTCAATGATGATCCTCATGTGAAGATCAAGATGATGGTGTGAATGTCAAGGTAATGATGGTCTGAATGTCAAGGTAATGTTGGACTGAATGTCATGGTACCTATTTATGTGAATGTCAAGATAGTTACCGTGTGAATGTCATGGTACTTAATCCTCATGTAAATGTCGAAGTGTACCTCGTCTGAATTTAGTGATGGGTAAATACCCGGGTACTTATTTTTGGGGTAAATACCCTGGGTATTTACCCGGGTAAATACCCAATTTTTATAAATACCCGGGTATTTTCAAGAAGCGCCTCAGTCGAATTGTGCCCGGGAAATTAAAAAAAAAAAATCAAGTGACGATGTTTTTTGTTTATTTTTCTTCTTTTTTTTAAATACCCGGGTATTTACCCGCCCTGGGGGTGGATAAATACCCGGGTAAATACCCAATTTTTATTTACCCACCCAGTGGGTATTTACCCACGACCCATCACTA